>NW_025334079.1:139041-336541 GCF_014858855.1 Bufo gargarizans | reverse complement strand
CCATATATACAGGAGAAGTGGTACTGTGCGGTGTATATATATACAGGACAGGAGAAGTATCTGGATGCTGGTAAATTGATGAACATCGATTCTTCCTCCTGATCTCAGATTGTCGATAATCTGCAGTTTCTGGAGCGATGATTTGATTCTCTGGAAGGAAGAGGAATAATGAATCAGTGTAAAATACATCACTGAGATTGTGGATACTTTACTAACGAGCTCTCCTCAGGCCATCGGTATCTGATTGTTGGGGTCTAACACCCGGGACCTCCGCGACCAGCTGTTTGAGCAGGCAGTGGTGGTCACAGTAGTGGCGCGGCCTTCTCCAGATTTGCCTAGGCCCAGGTGATGTCACATTCATTGGTTATATGACTTAGGCGCAGCTGAGCTGTGATACCAAAGTGTACGGCGCGCTGCTTGGTGAGCTGAGAGAACGCTGCGGCGCTGCAGCATCATTGACTTCTCAAAAGCTCAGGGTCCTGGATGTCAGACCCCCACCTATCAGATACTGGTGACCTAGCCTGAGGCTTGGCTTTGCACATTATCTCTCAGAGAACAAAAGGACCTCCATCATCAGGGAATATTCGGAAGGCCTCCATAAACATTTGATGAGGAGTTCAGTTTGAGCATGGCCAGTTTAACCCTTTGTAGTTGTATCTAGATTTTTAGAGCGCTGGACGTTTCTTCCATCAGAGGATGTCCCACATACTGCTGTTCCCCTAAGACATCAACCATAGCATTACAATCCTTCTCCTACAATCAGCAGAGGGGGACAAGTTGGAAGATGCCAGTCAGGATTCTGGGAAAGCTGGATGACACCTGTGGAAGCTGTAACGCTGGCCGCATCGGTTGTGACAGAACTGGTATTCTTCGCACTGGTCACTGTGCGACCCCCACTAGATTCCTAGGATTTATAAGGTGAGGCACAGACAGAACATAGGAGCAGCTCTGTGAGACAACGCCATGTGAATCAATATACCCCCATTAATACAGCCCACCCTAGAGTTATAATATTTCTGGGTAATATATGGACGCGTCCTAATGACTCCAGCCTGCGCTCCCGTGTCCACATCCGAAGTGCAACTAATAGTGCAATAATTGTCAGGGAGCAATTTACCGGATCGGGGGCAGCGTGAGCTCTCTGATATGTCTCCATCTTCCCAGAAAATTCTCTGACCATCTCCTTTTCTTGTTGTAGTAAATTAAGACCTTCATGATCTCCGGATCTCTTCTGCACCTGGTACCAAAGCCAAACCACAGATGGATTAGTGCACAGGTACAGAGGTGACCTTCTCAGCCGTCATCTGATCTACTGAACCACTGTCATCTGATCTACTGAACTACTGTCATCTGATCTACTGAACTACTGTCATCTGATCTACTGAACTACTGTCATCTGATCTACTGAACTACTGTCATCTAATCCTGTATTTCTTTTATTATAAAACATAACAATAACAAAATGTAACAAGAATCATAAACATAATCATCATTAAATATCAAACACAACCAAACAGTAAATAAAACCAACACTGCTCCAGCCACTCACTCCAACATTAATACTGTATTATATACATATATACACCCACCCTACACCAATTATATACAGCTATACATACACCCGCCCCATCACATTATATACATACACCCGCCCCATCACATTATATACATACACCCGCCTCATCACATTATATACATACACCCGCCCCATCACATTATATACATACACCCGCCCCATCACATTATATACATACACCCGCCCCATCACATTATATACATACACCCGCCCCATCACATTATATACATACACCCGCCCCATCACATTATATACATACACCCGCCCCATCACATTATATACATACACCCGCCCATCACATTATATACATACACCCGCCCCATCACATTATATACATACACCCGCCCCATCACATTATATACATACACCCGCCCCATCACATTATATACATACACCCGCCCCATCACATTATATACATACACCCGCCCCATCACATTATATACATACACCCGCCCCATCACATTATATACATACACCCGCCCCATCACATTATATACATACACCCGCCCCATCACATTATATACATACACCCGCCCCATCACATTATATACATACACCCGCCCCATCACATTATATACATACACCCGCCCCATCACATTATATACATACACCCGCCCCATCACATTATATACATACACCCGCCCCATCACATTATATACATACACACGCCCCATCACATTATATACATACACACGCCCCATCACATTATATACATACACCCGCCCCATCACATTATATACATATACCCGCCCCATCACATTATATACATATACCCGCCCCATCACATTATATACATACACCCGCCCCATCACATTATATACATACACCCGCCCCATCACATTATATACATACACCCGCCCCATCACATTATATACATACACCCGCCCCATCACATTATATACACACACCCGCCCCATCACAATATATACATACACCCGCCCCATCACATTATATACATACACCCGCCCCATCATATTATATACATACACCCGCCCCATCACATTATATACATACACCCGCCCCATCAATCATATTATATATACATACACTAACAACCGACACTAAATATGTACAAATAGCCACAGAAAACTAACTGAAACATACATTACTTATCCTGTACTGATCCTGAGATACATCCTGTATTATACTCCAGAGCTGCACTCACTATTCTGCTGGTGCAGTCACTGTGTACATACATTACTTATCCTGTACTGATCCTGAGTTACATCCTGTATTATACTCCAGAGCTGCACTCACTATTCTGCTGGTGCAGTCACTGTGTACATACATTACTTATCCTGTACTGATCCTGAGTTACATCCTGTATTATACTCCAGAGCTGCACTCACTATTCTGCTGGTGCAGTCACTGTGTACATACATTACTTATACTGTACTGATCTTGAGTTACATCCTGTATTATACTCCAGAGCTGCACTCACTATTCTGCTGGTGCAGTCACTGTGTACATACATTACTTATCCTGTACTGATCCTGAGTTACATCCTGTATTATACTCCAGAGCTGCACTCACTATTCTGCTGGTGCAGTCACTGTGTACATACATTACTTATCCTGTACTGATCCTGAGTTACATCCTGTATTATACTCCAGAGCTGCACTCACTATTCTGCTGGTGCAGTCACTGTGTACATACATTACTTATCCTGTACTGATCCTGAGTTACATCCTGTATTATACCCCAGAGCTGCACTCACTATTCTGCTGGTGCAGTCACTGTGTACATACATTACTTATCCTGTACTGATCCTGAGTTACATCCTGTATTATACTCCAGAGCTGCACTCACTATTCGGCTGGTGCAGTCACTGTGTACATACATTACTTATCCTGTACTGATCCTGAGTTACATCCTGTATTATACTCCAGAGCTGTACTCACTATTCTGCTGGTGCAGTCACTGTGTACATACATTACTTATCCTGTACTGATCCTGAGCTACATCCTGTATTATACTCCAGAGCTGCACTCACTATTCTGCTGGTGCAGTCACTGTGTACATACATTACTTATCCTGTACTGATCCTGAGTTACATCCTGTATTATACCCCAGAGCTGCACTCACTATTCTGCTGGTGCAGTCACTGTGTACATATATTACTTATCCTGTACTGATCCTGAGTTACATCCTGTATTATACTCCAGAGCTGCACTCACTATTCTGCTGGTGCAGTCACTGTGTACATACATTACTTATCCTGTACTGATCCTGAGTTACATCCTGTATTATACTCCAGAGCTGCACTCACTATTCTGCTGGTGCAGTCACTGTGTACATACATTACTTATCCTGTACTGCTCCTGAGTTACATCCTGTATTATACCCCAGAGCTGCACTCACTATTCTGCTGGTGCAGTCACTGTGTACATACATTACTTATCCTGTACTGATCCTGAGTTACATCCTGTATTATACTCCAGAGCTGCACTCACTATTCTGCTGGTGCAGTCACTGTGCACATACATTACTTATCCTGTACTGATCCTGAGTTACATCCTGTATTATACTCCAGAGCTGCACTCACTATTCGGCTGGTGCAGTCACTGTGTACATACATTACTTATCCTGCACTGATCCTGAGTTACATCCTGTATTATACTCCAGAGCTGCACTCACTATTCTGCTGGTGCAGTCACTGTGTACATACATTACTTATCCTGTACTGATCCTGAGTTACATCCTGTATTATACTCCAGAGCTGCACTCACTATTCTGCTGTTGGAGCTGATTAGGCCCCGGTATAAGGTTACACGTTACAGAACGTAAAGCACCAAAGTAAGGTCTCATGCACACGACCGTAGTTCGGGTCCGCATCTGAGCCCATTAACTTGAATGGGGCCGCAGAAGATGAAGACAAGCACTCTGTGTGCAGTTCGCATCCTTTGCTCCGTTCCGTGGCCCCGCAAAAAAATATAGCATGTCCTATTCTTGTCCGTTTTGCCAAGACAAGAATAGGCATTTCTACAATGGCGCGGTCGTGTGCATGAGGCCTAAAACAGTGAGCAGTCAGGTGCGGGGTTGTCAGCTCTGCAGCGCATGCCCCATGCATTACCTCTGTAACAGCTGCCTCTCGGCCAGTGGGTTGAAGCTTAGATAAGACAAAGCAATGGAGGCCGAACCTTTCACCTGCGGCGACGGGCTGGACAGGAGCGGACACAACACATTCACGACATCAATGGAGACCATGGCGGCACAAAGCCCTGTGAGCAAGAGATGGCAAAGTCAGGGCATTGCTGCCTCCCAGACCCACCCGGATCCACAACCTCTAACACAGGCCACTTTCACACTCACGTTTTAGGCGGATCCGTCATGGATCTGCAAAAACGAATCCGTTACAATAATCCAACTGTCTGCATCCGTCATAAACGGATCCGTTTGTATCATCTGTAACATAGCCGAGGCGGATCAGTCATGAACACCACTTAAAGTCAATAGAGGACGGATCCGTTTGTATCATCTGTGACATAGCCGAGCGGATCCGTCATGAACTCCACTGAAAGTCAATAGAGGACGGATCCGTTTGTATCATCTGTAACATAGCCGAGGCGGATCCGTCATGAACTCCACTGAAAGTCAATAGAGGACGGATCCGTTTGTATCATCTGTAACATAGCCGAGGCGGATCCGTCATGAACTCCACTGAAAGTCAATAGAGGACGGATCCGTTTGTATCATCTGTAACATAGCCGAGGCGGATCCGTCATGAACTCCACTGAAAGTCAATAGTGGACGGATCCGTTTGTATCATCTGTGACATAGCCGAGGCGGATCCGTCATGAACTCCACTGAAAGTCAATAGAGGACGGATCCGTTTGTATCATCTGTGACATAGCCGAGGCGGATCCGTCATGAACTCCACTGAAAGTCAATAGTGGACGGATCCGTTTGTATCATCTGTAACATAGCCGAGGCGGATCCGTCATGAACTCCACTGAAAGTCAATAGAGGACGGATCCGTTTGTATCATCTGTAACATAGCCGAGGCGGATCCGTCATGAACACCACTGAAAGTCAATAGAGGACGGATCCGTTTGTATCATCTGTAACATAGCCGAGGCGGATCCGTCATGAACACCACTGAAAGTCAATAGAGGACGGATCCGTTTGTATCATCTGTAACATAGCCGAGGCGGATCCGTCATGAACTCCACTGAAAGTCAATAGAGGACGGATCCGTTTGTATCATCTGTAACATAGCCGGGGCGGATCCGTCATGAACTCCACTGAAAGTCAATAGAGGACGGATCCGTTTGTATCATCTGTGACATAGCCGGGGCGGATCCGTCATGAACTCCACTGAAAGTCAATAGAGGACGGATCCGTTTGTATCATCTGTAACATAGCCGAGGCGGATCCGTCATGAACTCCACTGAAAGTCAATAGAGGACGGATCCGTTTGTATCATCTGTGACATAGCCGAGGCGGATCCGTCATGAACTCCACTGAAAGTCAATAGAGGACGGATCCGTTTGTATCATCTGTAACATAGCCGAGGCGGATCCGTCATGAACTCCACTGAAAGTCAATAGAGGACGGATCCGTTTGTATCATCTGTAACATAGCCGAGGCGGATCCGTCATGAACTCCACTGAAAGTCAATAGAGGCCGGATCCGTTTGTATCATCTGTAACATAGCCGAGGCGGATCCGTCATGAACTCCACTGAAAGTCAATAGAGGACGGATCCGTTTGTATCATCTGTGACATAGCCGAGGCGGATCCGTCATGAACTCCACTGAAAGTCAATAGAGGACGGATCCGTTTGTATCATCTGTAACATAGCCGAGGCGGATCCGTCATGAACTCCACTGAAAGTCAATAGAGGACGGATCCGTTTGTATCATCTGTAACATAGCCGAGGCGGATCCGTCATGAACACCACTGAAAGTCAATAGAGGACGGATCCGTTTGTATCATCTGTAACATAGCCGAGGCGGATCCGTCATGAACTCCACTGAAAGTCAATAGAGGACGGATCCGTTTGTATCATCTGTAACACAGCCGAGGCGGATCCGTCATGAACTCCACTGAAAGTCAATAGAGGACGGATCCGTTTGTATCATCTGTAACATAGCCGAGGCGGATCCGTCATGAACTCCACTGAAAGTCAATAGAGGACGGATCCGTTTGTATCATCTGTGACATAGCCGAGGCGGATCCGTCATGAACTCCACTGAAAGTCAATAGAGGACGGATCCGTTTGTATCATCTGTAACATAGCCGAGGCGGATCCGTCATGAACTCCACTGAAAGTCAATAGAGGACGGATCCGTTTGTATCATCTGTAACATAGCCGAGGCGGATCCGTCATGAACTCCACTGAAAGTCAATAGAGGACGGATCCGTTTGTATCATCTGTGACATAGCCGAGGCGGATCCGTCATGAACTCCACTGAAAGTCAATAGAGGACGGATCCGTTTGTATCATCTGTAACATAGCCGAGGCGGATCCGTCATGAACTCCACTGAAAGTCAATAGAGGACGGATCCGTTTGTATCATCTGTGACATAGCCGAGGCGGATCCGTCATGAACACCACTGAAAGTCAATAGAGGACGGATCCGTTTGTATTATCTGTGACACAGCCGAGGCGGATCCGTCATGAACTCCACTGAAAGTCAATAGAGGACGGATCCGTTTGTATCATCTGTAACATAGCCGAGGCGGATCCGTCATGAACACCACTGAAAGTCAATAGAGGACGGATCCGTTTGTATCATCTGTAACATAGCCGAGGCGGATCCGTCATGAACTCCACTGAAAGTCAATAGAGGACGGATCCGTTTGTATCATCTGTAACATAGCCGAGGCGGATCCGTCATGAACTCCACTGAAAGTCAATAGAGGACGGATCCGTTTGTATCATCTGTAACACAGCCGAGGCGGATCCGTCATGAACTCCACTGAAAGTCAATAGAGGACGGATCCGTTCTCTATTGCGCCAGATATCAGTGAAAACGGATCCGTCCCCATTGACTTGCATTGTGTGTCAGGACGGATCCGTTTGGCTCAGTTTGGTCAGACGGACACTAAAACGCTGCAGGCGGCCTCCAGAGCGGAATGGAGACGGATCGTAGGCGAACTGACGCATTCTGAGCGGATCCTTTTCCATTCAGAATGTATTAGGGCAAAACTGATCCGTTTTGGACCGCTGAGCCCTGAACGGACCTCAGAAACGGAAACCAAAACGCCAGTGTGAGAGTAGCCTTACCTGGGACCTAACGAGAGGCGTAAACTGACCGCCTGTAGCAGAAGGTCCAAGCCCATGCTTCAAGGGGGTCCCAGTGTCCGTGTGGAACCGTCCTACGACATTTGCAGATGTACGGCCTTAAAGGGGTAGTCCCATTTCTGTGGTGGTCAGAGGGTCTGTTTCTGTAAAACCAACAACCTCTGGGCTCCGCATCCAGGCCACACAGGGTCAGGGGCCCCTTTCTAGAGATGGGTAGGGTCCCTAAGATGATTACATGCTGCAGATGCCATAAACCAGGGCTCAGCAACCTCAGGCGCTCCAGCTGCTGCCAAACTACATCTGCATGGCTGCTCTCAGAATGCTTATAGAAGTGAACCGAGCATGCTGGCACTTGTAGTGTCACTGCTGACCCCTGTACATAAAGGTTTGAAGTGGGAATACCCCTCTAAATCCAGTACAAGGTAATATAATTCAGCATGAAAAATACCCATGTGCTCCAATGAGGAGATATTCCCTCTATTGTAATGGCGCCCCCTGGTGTTTACTCTGTATAGTACCATGCACTGCTGGCTTCTGAGCTCATTTCCATCCTTCAACTGCCATCAGTCATATCTATTGTCAGATGCAGCGAGAAAGCTGCAGCAGAAAGGACACACCCCTGCGTTGTGCTAGGGACAGATCTGCAGCAGAAAGGACATACACCATCTGAGCTGTAATAGGGACAGAGCTGAAGAAGAAAGGACACACCATCTGAACTGTGATAGGGAGAGAGCTGCAGCAGAAAGGACACACCATCTGAGCTGTGATAGGGAGAGAGCTGGGGAAGAAAGGACACACCATCCGAGCTGTGATAGGGAGAGAGCTGGGGAAGAAAGAACACACCATCCGAGCTGTGATAGGGAGAGAGCTGCAGCAGAAAGGACACACCATCTGAGCTGTGATAGGGAGAGAGCTGAAGAAGAAAGGACACACCATCCGAGCTGTGATAGGGAGAGAGCTGGGGAAGAAAGGACACACCATCCGAGCTGTGATAGGGAGAGAGCTGGGGAAGAAAGGACACACCATCTGAGCTGTGATAGGGAGAGAGCTGGGGAAGAAAGGACACACCATCTGAGCTGTGATAGGGAGAGAGCTGCAGCAGAAAGGACACACCATCTGAGCTGTGATAGGGAGAGAGCTGCAGCAGAAAGGACACACCATCTGAGCTGTGATAGGGAGAGAGCTGCAGCAGAAAGGACACACCAACTGAGCTGTGATAGGGAGAGAGCTGCAACAGAAAGGACACACCATCTGAGCTGTGATAGGGAGAGAGCTGGGGAAGAAAGGACACACCAACTGAGCTGTGATAGGGAGAGAGCTGCAACAGAAAGGACACACCATCTGAACTGTGATAGAGAAAGAGCTGCAGCAGAAAGGACACACACCCTGAGCTGTGATAGAGAGAGAGAGAGCTGCAGAAGGACACACACCATCTGAGCTGTGATAGGGAGAGAGCTGCAACAGAAAGGACACACCATCTGAGCTGTGATAGGGACAGAGCTGCAGAAGAAAGGACACACCATCCGAACTGTGATAGGGACAGAGCTGCAGCAGAAAGGACACACCATCTGAGCTGTGATAGGGACAGATCTGCAACAGAAAGGACACACCATCTGAGCTGTGATAGGGAGAGAGCTGGGGAAGAAAGGACACACCATCTGAGCTGTGATAGGGAGAGAGCTGCAGCAGAAAGGACACACCAACTGAGCTGTGATAGGGAGAGAGCTGCAGAAAAAAAGGACACATCCCCTGAGAAAGGACACGTCCTGTGAGCTGCCAGCCTGAAGAAAATCTAGCAGGGCGATTGGAGCAATGAATGAGGGCACCTCTGGACCCCTTTAAGAGAGTCTGGACGCTCACGGATACACGTATGGCGTATGTAAGCCAGTATGTTACCTGCCCGGCTATGTGATAATCTGGCCACACAGTCCGCAGCCAGTGCCAGGGTGTCGGAGGACCGTGCCGTCTGCAGTAACCCGATCAGCGTCTGTATGCCAACAGCACAGGTGTAGGACGGATCCTTATCGGAAACGATGTGCGCCAGCACCGCCAACTGCAAGAGAGACGCCATTTATGGTCCCAGCAATAACAGGGTTAATGGAAGAGGGAGGTGGTTACAATATCCACAGACCAGGTCCCCCTCATATCTATGACAGCCGTGTTCATCCTGATCTTCCTCTTTCAGAGAGAGGGTTATCTGGAAAGCCGGGCAACGTGATGCAGTATTAGTGGTTGTCAGCAGGTTCTGCCACGTGTGCAGGAGATGGCGGAGTGTTCAGACCCCCCAGACGAGCGGGCCGTGGTGCCCGGGCGTTAGGCTTCATGCACAGAACTCACCTGCTGCGTGGACTTCGACATCCACAGAATGTTCAGATCAGACGTCTCCCCTCACGATGCAAACAGCGAGAACGGGGGCAAATCCACAGCAAAATCCTCAAGTAACAAGAGCAGAAAATCGGCAAATAGCAGGCCCAGTGTGTACATAGCCTTAGGGAGCCGTTACATGGGGCAGCAGTTACTTCTGGAGGTGGTCATGGATGTCCATGACAGTGTGCCGGGGCCAGAGGCCCTGAGGCCCAGTGTGTACATAGCCTTAGGGAGCCGTTACATGGGGCAGCAGTTACTTCTGGAGGTGGTCATGGATGTCCATGACAGTGTGCCGGGGCCAGAGGCCCTGAGGCCCAGTGTGTACATAGCCTTAGGGAGCCGTTACATGGGGCGGCAGTTACTTCTGAAGGTGGTCCTGGATGTCCGACAGTGTGCCGGGGGCGGAGGCCCTGAGGCCCAGTGTGTACATAGCCTTAGGGAGCCGTTACATGGGGCAGCAGTTACTTCTGGAGGTGGTCCTGGATGTCCGACAGTGTGCCGGGGGCGGAGGCCCTGAGGCCCAGTGTGTACATAGCCTTAGGGAGCCGTTACATGGGGCGGCAGTTACTTCTGAAGGTGGTCCTGGATGTCCGACAGTGTGCCGGGGGCGGAGGCCCTGAGGCCCAGTGTGTACATAGCCTTAGGGAGCCGTTACATGGGGCGGCAGTTACTTCTGAAGGTGGTCCTGGATGTCCGACAGTGTGCCGGGGGCGGAGGCCCTGAGGTCCAGTGTGTACATAGCCTTAGGGAGCCGTTACATGGGGCGGCAGTTACTTCTGGAGGTGGTCCTGGATGTCCGACAGTGTGCCGGGGGCGGAGGCCCTGAGGCCCAGTGTGTACATAGCCTTAGGGAGCCGTTACATGGGGCAGCAGTTACTTCTGAAGGTGGTCCTGGATGTCCGACAGTGTGCCGGGGCCGGAGGCCCTGAGGCCCAGTGTGTACATAGCCTTAGGGAGCCGTTACATGGGGCGGCAGTTACTTCTGAAGGTGGTCCTGGATGTCCGACAGTGTGCCGGGGGCGGAGGCCCTGAGGCCCAGTGTGTACATAGCCTTAGGGAGCCGTTACATGGGGCAGCAGTTACTTCTGAAGGTGGTCCTGGATGTCCGACAGTGTGCCGGGGGCGGAGGCCCTGAGGCCCAGTGTGTACATAGCCTTAGGGAGCCGTTACATGGGGCGGCAGTTACTTCTGAAGGTGGTCCTGGATGTCCGACAGTGTGCCGGGGGCGGAGGCCCTGAGGTCCAGTTAACACAGTATCTGCGCTGTGACGGCTCCTTTTCATGGTCATCTATTTTTTTTTAACGGACACAGGAAAAAGTGACCTATTTTTACGGACTGTCCAGAAATGTCTGGACGGCTGGCAGCCCTGTTTGCAGGTGTTATGGTTCCTGTGCACATTAGCTCTCTTGCTGTGCCTCTGCGCTGATCACCCCGAAAAAGCTGTCACTATAATCCTACATATTGTCTCAAGGCCTGTTTAAAAGGCCAAACAGAGATACCTTCCCCCGAGGGCCACTGCGCGGCCCGTCACCCCGAGGGCCACTGCGCGGCCCGTCACCCCAAGGGGCACTGCGCGGCCCGTCACCCCAAGGGGCACTGCGCGGCCCGTCACCCCGAGGGGCACTGCGCGGCCCGTCACCCCGAGGGCCACTGCGCGGCCCGTCACCCCGAGGGCCACTGCGCGGCCTATAAGACTTCTTATACCTACTAGACACTCTTCATGAGAAGTACCTCCTGTATGTTACTGTACCTGAAATGCTGCGAGAGCCCTGCGATTCTGCTCAGCCGATTCGAGGAATGGGGCCACGTCCCTCCACACCAGTCCTCCGTTCTGAACAATCTCCTTTTGTTGGCTTATACTATTGAAAGCGAATGTGGCCAAAGCTTCTCCGGCAGTCAGGCGAATGTCTTCATCAGACGAGCGCAACAGGAGGAGGACGTGTGAGAAGCTGAAGCCAGAGCTTTTCCCAATTAGCTGCAGATTCTCATTGTGCCCTAGGAAAATGAAAGGAGACACAAATGGCTCATTCCAACTGCCCCATAAGAAGGAACCTGCATAAAAACCAGAGATTGCAAGGCTCATCATAAACATCAAGCATGTGTAACGCCCAGAGTGGCATTACCACTTTTGCATCTTGCTACTGTCTTTATTGGTTACCCTCACGTCATTATGTGAATTTATGTCAGGTCCTGCATAATGTGTATTCATATTTCTTATTTTGTAACTGTAACATGTAATATGCCTGGTTCACCAGCAGGTGGCAACATAAATGGCAGAGCTACCTTACATAGAGTTCAACCTTCTTTCCATTCTATTTTGTCCCTTTAGGGAGGAGTTTAGCTAATTAGTTAGAGGTCAGACTAGTTTATCCCCTGCCAAGGGAGAGTGTGCAGCAGGTGCACGTCCCTGTTGGACGAGCCTTGCCTAGAGGTGCTAGAGCACCTTTAGCTTTGCTGGATCTGGAGGCTACAGCAAAGAGCCTCTGAAACCAGGAGTAAAGTTCCCTGGACAAAACTAGAGACAAACCAGATTAGAGAGTTAAGTTACAGCATAAAGAAGAAGCCGAGTTCTATATCCAGCCTGTTAGCACAGCAGAGCCAGAGAGCAACTGACGTAGCAGAAAGGAGTTTGCCTGCCAGTAAATGCCCAAGCCTGCTGGAAACCAATACAAAGTCTGTAAACTGCTTGGAAGAACGTTTATTTAAAGTAAAGTTGCTGTTCAACTATATACAAGGCCTGGACGCAATCATTTCTTCAAATCCCTAAACTGTTCTCCCTATTTGCTTCAGACGACAACGCCTGGGGTCCAGCGTATCCAGGTAGGAGCACCGTGACACATGCAACACCATTAAGGGACATTATAGGCCCCCTACACCACCCTGGCATTCCTACACCTGGGTACCATCTTCCACTACATCATTAAGAGGGGCCCCATGCCCTTGTTGCTTCACTGCAACTGGCATCACAACAAACATTTTTCTTTAAAGGGAACCTGTCACCTGGATTTTGTGTATAGAGCTGAGGACATGGGTTGCTAGATGGCCGCTAGCACATCCGCAATACCCAGTCCCCATAGCCCTGTGTGCTTTTATTGTGTAAAAAAACTTGATTTTTTACATATGCTAATTTACCTGACATGAATCCTGTCCCTGACTCGTCTCACGGACAGGACTCGTCTCAGGTTAATTTGCATGAGAAGAGTCCTGTCCCCGAGAAGAGTCCTGTCCCCGAGAAGAGTCCTGTCCCCGAGAAGAGTCCTGTCCCCGAGAAGAGTCAGGGACAGGACTCATCTCAGGTAAATTAGCATATGTATAGAATCTATTTTTTTACACAATAAAAGCACACAGAGCTATGGGGACTGGGTATTGCGGATGTGCTAGCGGCCATCTAGCAACCCATGTCCTCAGCTCTATACACAAAGTCCCGGTGACAGGTTCCCTTTAACAAAGACCCCTTGCCATTGCCATGCGTCGCACATGTTCACAAACCGTGGAGCATGTGCCTTCAGTTACCTACAGACTGCAAGCGAGACCCTCAGTCATAGGGCCAAGGTGGCAGGCAACATTTAAGGTCTCACTTGGGTCCTTAAGGAGATTTAGCAGTACCCCAAGTCTCATCTTCAAGGTACCATGAGTTTGTATACAAGATTTTCCACCTCCTTTTAGTTGCAAACTGGACAATCAAGTGTCCACTGACGGGTAACCGACAGCAGGTGTACTTCTTTGTTAAAGCTAGACAGTCGAGATTTATTTTGCTTCCTTGTGTACCGCGCTCGTAACCACTGAACCGGTCCAGGCTGTGTGCTCACATTAGACATGATAAATATCTGAGGCGTGTCCTCACTTGCTTAATAACCAGGGAACCAATTTTAGTGGCTACAAATCAATTTCTCTGAGTCCTGGAAACCAGGAACTAACACGTTACCTTGGCTGCAGCGCAGGATCCGGTAAATATTACCGTTTTATCTGCTTGCTCATTCGTGCAAAGTAAAAACAAAAAATAAAATAAAAAATAGTGTTGCTAATAACATGGAACAGAACATAGCATGGACAACAAAGGCAGCTGCTTATGCATCAACCATCTGGGGCCTCCACCACCCTGTAGAGGATACAGACACTATATAGGAATATCCCATGGCAGTGTTACTGGGGCAGTATTATCCCATACAATACTGCAGAGCTTTTTTTAACCCAGAAGGTTATGGGATCCCAGGATTTGCAAAGTTCTGCTAGATTCTGATGTCGGACTATTGATACCAGCAGCGACCCTGAGTGGAGGCAAAGATGAGAGGATTGGTAGTGGCTATGCTGGAGCTGTACTGCCCTGATTATAGACCTTCTAAGCTCAGACCCCGAAGAAGTCGCTTTTCTTATAACTACACCTCTGTACGCCTCCCTACTGCAGCAGTCCCTCCAGAGGGAAGCAGCTCACAGAGCATCATGACTACTAGAGCACCAGAGCAGGCCTAAAGTCCTGCTGCCAGAATAGAGCAGAGAGAGAAAGCAGAGTACTCAAGTTTACCTGCCAGTTTATGCCAAAGCCTGCTGGGACAAAGAACCTGAATATTCTTTACATACAAGTTGATGCAAGTAAAGCTGTTGAACGTTATAAAAGTCTGGACTCAACGTATTCTCCACCACCACCATTACTCATCCCTTTTATTGCTTTGGAGCCAAGTCCTGTGACGGTATCCAGGTAGCAGCATTGTGACTAACATAGAGACTGTTAAGGCCTCCCCATACTACTCAACATTCGTATAAACCTGGGACAAGATCGGCCCTGGCGGAGGGCAGCACGTTATAATTGGCGTCACGAACAGGATTCTACTTTTGTGCCTTGTCTCTTAAAGGTTTCCCCATCTGTAAAAGCCCCAAGTGACTTTATTGCATTTGCTTACTGCTGGAAAGTGAATCTGCATCAATTGCAGTACTGTGGCAAAACAGGGGTTAATCAGCCATCTTGGTTTTGTGCCTTATGTCTTGAGGGGGGGGAAGACATCCATCCAGCAGAGGGTAGGGAACCAAACGGCCCACCTCCACAGAGGAACAACTCTTGCAGCAGAAGGAACTAAAGTGCTGAGTGAAAGTTCCCAGAAGGACAAATAAATCAACTGTACCCCTACAGGAAGTAGAGGCAGCAGCCATCTTGGAAAGGGGAAAATACAGTTCGATGTCCAGAACTCTGAGTGAGTACTGCTGCGGAAACTAACCTTGCTAGATACTGTTTGGGGCCATAATCTGCCAGCCCGAGTTGCAGCGACTCAAAGGAGCTATGTGCCAATTCTGCTGCTGTTGCCCATAGCAACGCACACTTTAATTGCAGTCTAGCTTACAACCCCCCTAGTCGGGCACAGGGTCTCAAAAGCCATGTCTGACAGTGAGGATAACACCCACTAGGACTGCAGCGATCCGCATTGGGAATCTTACTATGCCATACTATTTTGAGGCACCTTGGCTGAACCCCATACACTCAGGGAATTCTGGGATACAATGTTGGCCACCTTTAAGCTATATATCCAGCATCTCAGGACCAGAAAGTCTGATTGGCCAGTTACAGGGAGCTGCGCTCCGGAGGTCTAGTCCTGGCCAGCAGATCCGAGACCAACTCAGTACCACGTTTGAGACTAGGACCCCCTCCAAGCTTAAGATGCGCTTCTTTGGAAAGCAACAGCAGTCCAGGGAGACTTTGCCCTGTCCCTGCAAGAAGCTCTGTGGGTTGTAAAGGCCACGCTCACACTGGCGTTTTGGCTTTCCGTTTGTGAGGTCCGTTCAGGGCTCAGCGGTCCAAAACGGATCAGTTCAGACCCAATGCATTCTGAATGGATAAGGATCCGCTCAGAAAATCAGTTTGCCTCCGATCCGTCTCCATTCCGCTCTGGAGGCCGCCTGCAGCGTTTTGGTGTCCGTCTGACGAAACTGAGCCAAACGGATCCGTCCTGACACACAATGCAAGTCAATGGGGACGGATCCGTTTTCTATGACACAATCTGCACAATAGAAAACGGATCCATCTCCTATTGACTTCAATGGTGTTCAAGACGGATCCGTCATGGCTGTATTACAGATAATACAAACGGATCCGTTCTGAACGGATGCAGACGGTTGTATTATCTGAACGGATCCGTCTGTGCTGATCCATGACGGATCCACACCAAACGCGAGTGTGAAAGTGGCCTAATGCTATCCACATAGATCCCCGTGAGGCTTAAGGTCAGATAGCCGAGCATGGCGCTCAGGAGCCCGTCCCAGATGCCATCACAGCCCTGACTGCTCAAGTCTCCCCCCTAGCTGAGAATATCGAGAGGATGAGGAAGCAGCTGGAATAGCAGCCTAAGGCGGGCAGAGGGACTCCCATACCAAGAGACCGTCTTACACCTGGTCCACGAGAAGATCAACGTTGGCCAACTGGTAGGTTGCCAGATCCCGGGTATCGAGACACCAGGAAGCTCATATGCTGGTATTGGACACACTGAAGCGGACTGCTGGCAGTTAAACGGGTATCCCCTGAAGCCAAGGACCGCCCCTCGGGAGGAAGAATACTAGGTCCCAAAGATCCAGCCTTTATGCCTAGATATATGGGTGCCCGCCCTGTGGTTGAAGTTGGCATGAACGGAGTGATGTTTCCTGCTTTGAGTGGTACTGAATATCAAGTGACTACCATCTGGCAATTAGCATTCAAAAAATGCCAGAGCGGAGCCCAGCTGACACAACCCCCGGAGTCCTGGCTCCACATCAGAGCTACAAACGGCCAACCAGTGTCCATACGAGGCTATTGGGAGCCTACCTTACAGATTGGAGATAACGAACTTCCACAACAAGGGGTAGTCATGATCCAGGTACCAGAAAATGACAAGTGTCCCGTGTTCTTGGGGATGAATGTACTCAGCCACTGTTAAACTGAGGTGCTGGAAGCTTGAAGAAAACCCTACCAACCGCACCCTGGGTAACTCAACACATCATACACCAGACCATCCAGGTGCTGGCTGCCCAACAAAAATTCAGAAACCGACAACTGCGAAATCTGCCATGTCGAAATCTTGTGGAACCCCTGCACATACAAGATCATCCCCTTGTCCTAGCCGCTTGGAGATTGGCCACTGTGTCACAAGGAAAGGTTACCAGTACTCTTGGTCAAGCTAAGTGTGAAATTAAAGAAGTACTACCCAGTGGCGAGTCTATATGACGTCAGTCAGCAGGATATCCTAGATCCCCCTTCTGCTGCTGCACAATAATCGCTTCAAACAGCTGATGCAGCCATAGACCCTCCTGAGCAGCCCTGGTGGGCCGAACTAGTAACATAGTACATAAGGCCGAAAAAAGACATTTGTCCATCCAGTCCGGCCTGTTATCCTACATATTGGAGATGCCACCACCTCAAAGGTGTGCTGGACCTGGCCAAGGAACACCACCAAGTCTTCAGCAAACACACCCTGGACTATGGGTCGTCTAATACAGAACACCAGTCCAAGCGGCACTCATCCTCCAATCAAACAGGCCAGCCATGTACCAGAAGGTGAAGAAGATGGTTCAGGATATGAAGACAGCCAACGTCATCCAGGATAGTCACAGCCCCTGGGCTGCCCCTCTGGTCCTGGTGAAAAAGAAGGATGGAACCATCTGTTTGTGTGTGGATTCGTCACGCTTCATTATGGAAGGGAAACACCACACCGAGCATAGGAGGGAAGGGGGAAACAGGGAATCGGGCCTGAGAACTAGGGAAGGAAGATGGACACCTCCTAGTGAAAACCCCAGTGAAATATGTTTATTTATTGTTTATATATTTGATATGTAAAATTGGAAAAGAAGGTTAATATTTTGTTGTTTTTTGTTTCCTTTTTTTTCCCTTTTTATTTACTAACTATTAGCCCCCTTAGGGAGCTTCATGGAGATCTTCAGTCACGTCCTGGCTGCCATGGTAACCGATCGGAGCCCCAGGATTACACTGCTGGGGCTCCGATCAGAAGCGGCCACTCATTAGTGAATGAAGAGGAGAGGAGGGGACCCTGTGGCCACTGCCACCAATGTTATATTTTAATAGTGTATATATTTTCCAAAACTGAAGTTCAGAAGAGGCAAAAAAAGTTAGACCAAAAAAATTATTATAGCACTATATTTGCTAAATTACAGTCTATATGTGTATTTTACGAATATTCGTAATATTACTCTAACTTCGTCTTTAATATTCTAAAAGACGAAGTTAGAGCAATATTATGAATATTCGTAAAATACACATATAGCCTAGCCATAGTCAATGTCATAGGAACGTTGCCTTATACCGTCAAAAGTAAAATCGCAATACGCGAATAATTAAATCGTATATTATTCGCGATAAATAGAAAAATTACGAATATTCGATTTCGACAAATATTCAATTGAATATTTGCGAAATATTGCGAAATCGAATATGGCACCTCCCGCTCATCACTAATGGAGATAACTCACTCATTAATTCAAATACAGGAGGCGGGTACTGGCTGCAGAATCATATAGCCGGCACCCGACCTTTATGAGAGGTAGCTGCCATCCGCGGAAGTTAACCCCTCATGTGCTGCACCTGAGGGGTTAACTGCCGCGGATCGCAGCTACCTCTCACAGAGGTCGGGTGTCGGCTATATGATTCTGCAGCCAGTACCCGCCTCCTGTATTTGAATTAATGAGTGAGTTATCTTCATTGGTGGCGCAGTGCCCACAGTCCCTCCTCCGCCCCTCTCTCCTCTCATCGGTGGCAGCGGCACAGGGACTGCTTCCTTCTCCCCTGTGCTACTGAGGGAACATTGTGCGTGCTGAAAGCAGTGCGCTCCATGTTCTCCGATACTGATGCGCAGTAGCGCAGCCTAGTGTCGGTAAATGGCAAATCCCGGCATCGAACCGATACGGAACAAAAGTATCCGTAATACAAACAATAGGGAAATGCAACACACAGAACCCACACAAAATGCAAAAGGGAAAGGAACGACTTAACTTCAAAGGAGCAATGGAAGCTTTAGGAACTCAGCAATCTATCCAAAAGGTCCAAACAGACGCTATAAACCGCACAGCATTGTGGGAGAAGCAACTATAAATAGAGAAGGTTAAATGACCCCAATAGCCACACCTGGGGAAAGAAGGTGAGGCAAGCACCAGAAACAGCACAGACGTCATCTGATCCAAACGGAAAACATGTCAGATCAAACCACGTGTTGCCTCACCGATCTCTTGCCACCTGTCGTGGGAACGTCTGTGACAGTACCCCCCCCTTCTACGGATGACCTCCGGACACCCAGGACCAACCTTATCCGGTTGAGACCTGTGAAAAGCTTTCATCAAATGACTGTCATTCACGTCAGATGCCGGTACCCACATCCTCTCCTCTGGTCCATAACCCTTCCAGTGAACAAGATACTGAAGAGATCTACGGAGAAAATCGAGAGTCAATTATCCTGGTGATCTGAAATTCCAAACTACCGTCCACCATGACAGGAGCGCGTGGCAAGGAACACGGTTCCAAAGGTTTAATATATCTCTTCAACAACGATTCTTGTGTACAGCCACACAGAATCACTCACTCTTAGGTCCGGACCTTCCATACCTTTCCTGTCAGCCACACGTTCATACTTGTTGCCCATATTCATCACGTTATCTTGAATTTTCTGCCAAATAGATGACAATGATGATGAAAAACATTCCTCCTCAGGAATACCAGAAGTATCAGAACCTGAAAATGTGCTAAACTGCGGGTGAAACCCATATGCCCCAAAAACCGGCGACTTCCCAGTGGATTCCTGTCTACGATTGTTTATGGCAAACTCTGCCAAAGACAAAAACTAGGACCACTCCTCCTGGTTCTGAGACAAAAGATCTCAAGTAAGTCTCCAGACTCTGATTAGTGCGCTCCGTTTGTCCGTTCGGCTGAGGATGAAAAGCCGAAGAAAATGACAGTTGTACCCCCAGCCAAGTACAGAACGCCTTCCAGAATCTGGGAACAAACTGAGTCCCACGATCCAAGACCACGTCAGAGAGGATGCCATGGAGTTTCACAATGTTGTCAACACTTGTGCAAGTGTTTTACCATTAGATAGGCCCGGCAACGCTGTAAAGTGCACCATTTTACTAAAGCGATCAACTACCACCAGAATAACTGTCTTGAAGAATTAGGTAGATCAGTGATAAAATCCATAGATAAGGGAGTTCATGCTCTGCACAGGATGGCAACGGAAGTAGAGATCTGGAAGGCCGAGTATGTGTCACCTTAGCACGTGCAAGGGTACTACAGGCCAATACATAATCCTCAACACACTTACACAACCCCGGCCACCAGAATCTACGAGAGGTGAGGTCAGCAGTGGATCTGCTCCCAGGGTGTCCCGTAAGAACGTACAGTGATGTTCCTTAAACACCTTGTGACACAATTCCGATGGCACAGTTTCCCAGAAAATATGTCCGGGAGGGCAAATTTAGGCTCCAGGTGGGCCTGGTCTCCACCACTATCACCAGGACCAACAGCCTGTGATATCTGCAAGATGGTTGTGCGGAGATCATCTACCTCCAAAGATAGCCCTTGCAGCTGACCTGGCTGCATGCAAACAAACAAACAAAAAATGACAGTTTTGGCGGTTTATAATGTCATGTTTCGGTGGGGGAGGAAAGGGCAGAACAGGGAATCAGGCCTGAGAACTAGGGAAAGAAACTGGACACCACCTAATGAAAACCCTAACCAAAATCTTGACTTACTACCTGTATGAAAAGACCCCAAAAGGTAGATGAGTTCATATGCAGGAATACCTAGAGTCATATCAAGCCCTTTAGGACCCTGGTACTAAATGTCAGGACTGAGACAACCTGTTGCTCCAAAAGGAAGGACGAACAGGATCTTCTTCAGGCCTAATACAAACAATAGGGAAAGCAACACACAGAACCAAACAAAATACAGAAGGGAAAGGAAAGACTTAACTTCAAAAGGAGCAATGGAAGCACCAGTAACTCAGCTGAGATCCAACCACAATCTATCCAAAGAGAAGCTACAAACCGCACAGCATTGTGGGAGAAGCAACTATAAATAGAGAAGGTTAAATGACCCTAATAGCCACACCTGGGGAAAGAAGGTGAGGCAAGCACCAGAAACAACACATGCGTCATTTGATCCAAAACAGAAAAGATGTCAGATCAAACCATGTGTTGCCATTCTCACTGATCTCCTGCCACCTGTCGCGGGAACGTCCAGGACAGGATTACCGCAAGATCAACAACAATGCGCACAAGGATGCACCTCTCCATGACCACCTGCCATGAATTGAGGAGTCTCTGGCAGCCCTGGGATCTGCTGCTTGTTTATGTACACTGGATCTAACCAGTGGCTATTTGAAAGTCCTCATGGCACCTGAAGATAAAGAGAAAACGAAAAGCTTACACTACCCCTGCTTGAGTTCAACTACATGCCATTCGGGCTGTGCAGTGCCCCTGGGCATCTCATGGAGATATGTCTTGGGCGCAAAAAAAATGGTTTGATGGTCTGCTCCAAGACCTATGAAGAGCATTTACAGCACCTGGCCGAGGTGTTCCAGACTCTGGCCCAATATGTATTGAAAGTGAACCCTTCAAAGTGCCAGTTACTGAAGCCTCAAGTGAAATATCTGGGACATGTTGTGATTAGTGATGAGCAGCAGGGGTCATATTCGAATTTGTGATATTTTGCGAATATCTTGTAGAATATTCGTCATATACTCGCGAATTCGTATATTCTACTTTTTTTTTTAATGCGAAAATCGGCAAGGTAATGATCGCATAATATGCGAATATTGCCTGCTCAATAACGAATATATAGCACTTTAGGATGAATATTTAGGTACAGAGACCATAGGAGCCAAGCAATCTGTGGATTACAAATGACTTTTTTTTGCTATGTGTTCCAGTTTTGCAATGTTATAAGCCAACAACCAAAGAATAGACTCAAACATGTACCCGAGCTCTTTGTGACATCATTTGTGACATTTTTGCCCCAAAGTTTTTGCAGTGTTCAAGTATTTTTGCCCATTGTATGGACTCTTTTTGATTGGAGCCACAATGTGATGTTTCATGCACCTTTGCGTGTACTTTGGACTTTGCACTGTTATGTTGTTATGAAACGGTTATGTTCATGTCATGTGCCTGGTTCACCAGCAGGTGGCAGAGAGATCTTTAGATAGAATGGAACTTACCATTCCATTCTCCCCCTTTTGGGAAGAAGTGAGCCAGTACCATTTCCTACCAAGGGAGGGGCAGCAGGAAGAGTCTAGTCAGTCTAAGCCAGGGTAGCGTCAGAGTCAGACGTGCCATGATGTAGCAGCTAGGGGAGGAGCCCCTTCTGCATCAGGAGTCCCTCCAGAAGGAAGCAGCTCATAGAGCACCATGACTTCTTACAGATTAACATACAGAGCATTTCGAGGGGGTCAACAGCCAAAGGCACCCCACTCCAAAGGTACCAGAACAGTCCTAAAGTCCTGCTGCCAGAATAGAGCCGAATTTAGCACAGCAGAGAGAGAAAGCAGAATATTCAAGTTTTTCTGCCAGTTTATGCAAAAGCCTGCTGGAACCAAGAGAAAGACTGAATATTGTCTTGATACAAGTTGATGCAAGTAAAGCTGTTGAACTTTATAACAGTCTGGACTCGACTTATTCTCTACCTCCACCGTTACTCATCCCTTTTATTGCTTCAGAACCAAGCCCTGGGGAGAGAAGGTATCCAGGTAGGAGCACCGTGATACACCCAGAGACTGTTAAGACTGCAGCACACCAATCGGCATTCCTATAAACCTGGGATACAAATGGCCCTGCACCTTTGCTATCACGCATGGCCTGGTTCATTCTAGGCCTTCTTTGGCTGTCTGTTCTTTCCCTCAGGACTATCCTCTCAGTCAAATACCTTTCTGGCAGCTTTTCACTCTCAGGAGTAGTGTCTCCTGGATGAGATTTCTCTTTGGGCCTACTTTGAAGGAGATTGAACATGTTGGACTTTTTTGTAGCTCTGCTCCACTTGCACTTCAGGGTAGGGCTAAGTCCATCACCCTGGGTACCTAAGCAAGTCTGCCATATGGCTCATCTGTATTTGGTACTATGCTCCAGTGCTTAACAGTAAAGACAGGGCAGTCAACATCGTAGCAAAAAGGAAAGTAATGGAGGGAGCATAGCTCAGACCTACCCAGAACCAATGTCGCTATTGCAAGTGCTGCCTCCACCTTAATGCGCTCCGACTGAGAGTGTCGCATCAACGCTACGAGGAACTTCAGCCCCCTGGAACCTGCAACAGCACTCTGGATTCTGCCATGTGGGATAAAGCCTAGGAAAGAGAAGACATGCATAATGTAATCCGAGGATAGTCAAAGGTTATGTCCGGGATTAGAAAGTCATGGCTGCTCTCAGAAACAACGCCTCCCCGTGGATTGTCTGCGATACTGCAGCTCTGATCCACTGAAGTCAATGAGGCTGAGCTGCAATATCAGAAACAAGCTGTGAACTGGTGCCGTGTTTGGAAGGAATCAGAAAACTTTTTCTAACCCTGGAAACACCTTAAAGGGGTATTCCGGTTGTTAGAAGTCATTCATTTCTATGGGACTTTCAGAGATAGCCGAGTACAGCGCTCACCTATCTCCGGAACTCCCATAGAGATGAATGTAGTGGCTGCGTGCATGCCCAACTGGTTGCTTTGTTTATTGCAGGGGGTATGGGGCCCCCGTTCTTATGATCGGTAGGGGACCCCATAAATGTAATAGTTATCCCCTATCCTGTGGGCAGGGGATGGAATACCCCTTTAAGGACACAAGTGGTTTTCCCTCCACTTTTCCGCCCGCTTCCAGGCATGCATGTTAATAAACTTGCCAGGGTCGATGTTCCTGGACCGGACCTCACCAAAGGAGACTTTACCCTGCAGTCACCCCGACGTTGCGCTGCGTGTTTTCACACATGTCAGTCAGTTACACCGCGAGCCTGACTGTTTACTTTCCAGAATAACCGTTTCAGCCATGACCTGTCGAGAACCAGTGTTTCTCTGTCATGTCCCTTTAAATGGGCGATGCCCTAGAAGTGCACGGGCTGACTGCGACGCGTTATACAACGTATGAGTTAGTGCTTCTGTGCACGTGGGTCATCAGCGTGGCTACTCTGTTAGTGCCAGCTATTGGGCTCCAACGTATGTGCACGGCAGGCGTGTGAGGTATCTCGTGTCTCATCAGAGGCTCAGACTGATATGTCCTATCTCTATGCTTTACACCGCAGCTGCACTTGTTCACACTGACTTACTGGGGGTCAATTATTGCAGCTTGCGCATGTTTTTAGCTTATTTAGAGACTTTGACCGTTTTTTTTTGGTCTCATTCATTGTGGGTTTTGCCTGGTTTTGGGCTGTTCCGACAATTAGAGAGTTCGGGGATGTGCCCTTGCAGGCGCTTAGTTAACGTCCGGGGTGGTGGAGTACAATTTCTCTGATAAGGCCGACATGCCTAATTTGGGTGCACGCCCGGCAGCATGAACTGTGCAAAGCCCTCTACCACACGTGCGCCATTTCTCAGAAGACGAAGATCCAACAAGAAGTGCGAGGGAAGCCGAGGAGGAAGCGTATTCCTGATTGTGAATGTGTTTGCCGGCGTCGGTCTTTCGCCTGTTACCGAATATCTTTCTTACATCTTTTCATCAAATGTGCTACTTTTTAAGCATAAAAGTTGCTAAATACATCCTAGCGCACAATAACGGATGCCACATGTGCATAACTGATGTTTAGGATCCGTTTTTATTACAATATTCCATTTTTCATGGATCAAAAAAATCTGAAAAATATTGCGGATGTGAACTCATTCACACGCGTGCAGTGTGTTGCGGATCCGCAATACACGCGGCCGGCACCCCCATAGAACTGCAACTGCGGACAAGAATAGGACATGTTCTATTTTTTTAGGGAGCCGTGGACCGGAAGATCGGGGATGCGCTCCGGAAATGCAGACACTGCTGTCCGCATCTCTTCCGGCCCGATAATAAATGAATGGGTCCGGATTCATTGCGGAACGGATCTGGACCCATTATATGGACGTGTGAGCCCTAAAGGGAAGGACAGAATGATTGTAAACGGCAAGAAACTAACCCCCCTCCCCCATGAGAAAACGTAAGTGGGCGCCAGATAACCCCCCATGCTGAAGACATCTCCGGATGAAGGCTACGTACCGACTCCCAGGCAGATGTCCTGCAAAGCTCGTATTGCACTCAGAACAACATCCTCCCGGGGAGACCTGAGGAGGCGTACAAGATGGCGGGCGGCGTTAGCAGACATCACTGTGTTCCGCAGGTCATAGGGTCCCTGCACCAAGACCCTCAGTCCTCTGGTTCCAATCAGATTGAGAATGTAAGACGGAGAGGACAGAAATTCAACCAGCAAAGGTACACCTGGAAAATAAGTGAACAGGTTCATATCAATGCTACCGACACTCTACGGGGTAAGGGTATCACCAGGGCCGGTGTTAGGGGGGGCAAACTGGGCAATTGCCCAGGGCCCCCATTGTCTGAGGGGGCCCCTGCTTCAGTGCTGCTGTTCAGCTGAACGTCCGAGGAAGCAAACGGGCAGACAGCTGAACAGCTGCACTTTACAATGCAGTGTACGGTCTCCTCCCTCCCATATAAGAGACATCATTACCACAGTGCTGACAGGACCTGCCATGATGTCAGATACAGGAGGCGGAGCTCAGCAAGGAAGAGGGGATGAAGGACCTGTGATGACCTCACCATCATGTGACCAGAACAGGAGGCGGAGCTCAGCAGAGAAGAGGGGGATGAAGGACCTGTGATGACCTCACCATCATGTGACCAGAACAGGAGGCGGAGCTCAGCAGAGAAGAGGGGGATGAAGGACCTGTGATGACCTCACCATCATGTGACCAGAACAGGAGGCGGAGCTCAGCAGAGAAGAGGGGATGAAGGACCTGTGATGACCTCACCATCATGTGACCAGAACAGGAGGCGGAGCTCAGCAGTGCAGTAAAGTAATGAAGAAGAAGACCAGCCATGCATGTGAAGAAGTATGGATTCAATGTAAGTGCAAGGGAAATGCTGGGAGTTGTAGTCCTCTCCTCTTATACCTCCTGTTATGTAATAGAGTACATTACAAGAGGGGGTATGAAGAGAGGACTACAACTCCCAGCATGTCCAGCTTGTTATGTAATATCAGAGTACATTGCAAGAGGTATAAGAGAAGAGGACTACAACTCTCAGCATGTCCAGGCCATTAGTATATAATAGATATATTTTGTATCTCTAGGACTGTGTAACTGTATGACTTTTTAGTAGTTGCTTTAAGCTGCTTGTTCCTTATCTCAAGCGCCTCCCCTCCCCCCTTCCCCACTAGCCAAGCTGTCTGAATAGAGAAGAATGGGGGCACACAGCTGTGGGCAGTGCTGGTCCTCTCCTCTGCCTACAGATGTGCCAAGAGTGAGGTATGGACTGTAGAAGAATGCTTGAGCCAATTACTACGGCTACTTTCGCACTTGCGGCAGAGTGATCCGGCAAGCAGTTCCGTCACCGGCAAAACCTATGCCAACTGATGGCATTAGTAAGACTGATCAGGATCCTGATCCGTCTTACAAATGCAATGAAATGCCCGATCCGCCTTTCCGGTGTCATCTGGAAAAACGGATCCGGCATTTATTTTTTTTGCAGACCGGAAGGACGGATCCGGCATTCTGGTATTTTGAATGACGGATCCGACACTAATACGTTTCTATGGAAAAAAATGCCGGATCTGGCATTCAGGCAAGTCTTCCGTTTTTTGGGCCGGAGATAAAACCGTAGCATTAGGGTTAGCAGTATTATCTCCGTCCTGAACAGTCAAAAAGACTGAACTGAAGACGTCCTGATGCGTCCTGAGCGGATCGCTCTCCATTCAGAATGCATGGGGATAAAACTGATCAGTTCTTTCCAGTATTGAGCCCCGAGGACGGAATTCTATGATGGAAAATAAAACCGCCAGTGTGAGAGTAGCCTTAGATGATACCCATGTATACTCATTGCTTTTAAAAAAACAGGCACAAGCTGCAAAATTAGGCCTGAAGTATCATATATGACGTAAGCAGTACTAATGCTAGTAAGACGCCATTATAAGATGGCACCGCTGCACAGATGTTTACATTAGTTCACATACTAAAGTTTGTAAGACCGCGCACACTGCGCAGGCGCCAAGTGTTATCTCCTTTCTTCTTATCTCTTTATCCTTCTTAGCCAATGAAATAAGGGCATGAGCCTCAGAGGGGGACGCCCCCCCAATGAAGATGTAATAAACAGAGAGGCTGTCTTTGACCTGCCTTTGTGTCAGTGGAAGTCTCTGGCACGCGTGGATATTAACCCCTTGGGGTACCTTGATTTGGGGCACCAGAGTGTATCTTAAATGCTTCAAGTGGAAGCAGCTTCAACAATTACAACACCCTGGATATGCTGGGAGTTGTATACCTCCTCTTGTAATGTACTCTGATATTACATAATGACGGCTTAGACATGCTGGGAGTTATAGTCCTCTCCTGTTATACCTCCTGCAGTAATGTGCTCTGAATTAGGGCCAGGACGATGGATAGGGGAGGGTAGTCATCTGCCTAGGGCGCCACTTCGCCCCATAAAGGGGGAGCACTCATGGCCGTCCAACTTCACAAGCCTCAGGCCACTCGGCCTCAAGCCTGTGAGGCATTAGAACAGAGCAAGAAGCTGCAATGACATCACTGATGATGTCATCAAGTGAGACCCGGAGCAGGAGTTGTGATGTCATTGGGGCTGCATGCATCAGGACGCAGCAACACAAGCTACAGATAAAACTGTGGTCTGCATCGTTTTTTTATACTAAATGTCCACACTGCTGGGGGCACCAGGGATCATTATATATACTTGGCACTACTGGGGAGGAATGGAGGAGCATTATATACTGGCACTACAGTGGAACATATATATATACACACACACATACACATACAGTACAGACCAAAAGTTTGGACGCACCTTCTCATTCACAGAGTTTTCTTTATTTTCATGACTATGACAATTGTAGATTCACACTGAAGGCATCAAAACTATGAATTATCACATGTGGAATTATATACATAACAAACAAGTGTGAAACAACTGAAAATATGTCCTATTCTAGGTTCTTCACAGTAGCCACCTTTTGCTTTGATTACTGCTTTGCACACTCTTGGCATTCTCTTGATGAGCTTCCAGAGGTAGTCACCTGAAATGGTCTTCACTTCACAGGTGTGCCCTGTCAGATGTAATAAGTGGGATTTCTTGCCTTATAAATGGGGTTGGGACCATCAGTTGCGTTGTGGAGAAGTCAGGTGGACACACAGCTGATAGTCCTACTGAATAGACTGTTAGAATTTGTATTATGGCAAGAAAAAAGCAGCTAAGTAAAGAAAAACGAGCGGCCATCATTACTTTAAGAAATGAAGGTCAGTCAGTCCGAAAAATTGGGAAAACTTTGAAAGTGTCCCCAAGTGCAGTCACAAAAACCATCAAGCGCTACAAAGAAACTGGCTCACATGCGGACCGCCCAGGAAAGGAAGACCAAGAGTCACCTCTGCTGCGGAGGAGAAGTTCATCCGAGTCACCAGCCTCAGAAATCGCAGGTTAACAGCAGCTCAGATTAGAGAGCAGGTCAATGCCACCCAGAGTTCTAGCAGCAGACACATCTCTAGAACAACTGGTAAGAGGAGACTGTGTGAATCAGGCCTTCATGGTAGAAGATCTGCTAGGAAACCACTGCTAAGGACAGGCAACACGCAGAAGAGACTTGTTTGGGCTAAAGAACACAAGGAATGGACATTAGACCAGTGGAAATCTGTGCTTTGGTCTGATGAGTCCAAATTTGAGATCTTTGGTTCCAACCACCGTGTCTTTGTGCGACGCAGAAAAGGTGACCGGATGGACTCTACATGCCTGGTTCCCACCGTGAAGCATGGAGGAGGAGGTGTGATGGTGTGGGGGTGCTTTGCTGGTGACACTGTTGGGGATTTATTCAGAATTGAAGGCATACTGAGCCAGCATGGCTACCACAGCATCTTGCAGCGGCATGCTATTCCATCCGGTTTCCGTTTAGTTGGACCATCATTTATTTTTCAACAGGACAGTGACCCCAAACACACCTCCAGGCTGTGTAAGGGATATCTGACCATGAAGGAGAGTGACGGGGTGCTGCGCTAGATGACCTGGCCTCCACAGTCACTGGACCTGAACCCAATCGAGATGGTTTGGGGTGAGCTGGACCACAGAGTGAAGGCAAAAGGGCCAACAAGTGCTAAGCATCTCTGGGAACTCCTTCAAGACTGTTGGAAGACCATTTCAGGTGACTACCTCCTGGAGCTCATCAAGAGAATGCCAAGAGTGTGCAAAGCAGTAATCAAAGCAAAAGGTGGCTACTTTGAAGAACCTAGAATATGACATATTGTCAGTTGTTTCACACTTGTTTGTTATGTATATAATTCCACATGTGATAATTCATAGTTTTGATGCCTTCAGTGCGAATCTACAATTGTCATAGTCATGAAAATAAAGAAACATTACAGTGTGTCCAAACTTTTGGTCTGTACTGTACATTCTGGCACTATGGGGGGGGGGGGCATTATATATTGGAACTAGTGGGGGCACTACAGGGGGACAATAGAGCCACTGGGAGCATGATGGTTATATTACTACTAGGCTACTGTAGGGGCGTTGTTATTTGACGCAATATGAAGGGCATTGCTACTTATGGGGGCTATCTTGGGGAGTATTATCACTATTGGGGGCACCATTACTAATGAGGGCAGTCTGGGGGTATAGTATAGTGTTTGTGGACATGGGGGGGCACAACAGGCACAGTATTGGGGGCAACTTCAAGAGGTTCTCCGGGTTTTTTCATATAGATGACCCATCCTTAGGATAGGTCCTCAATATTAGATCGGCGGGGGTCTGACACCAGGCAGTCCCGACGATCAGCTGTTTGAGGAGACGGCGTACAGCAGCATTGAACAGCACGCGCCGTCTCCTCAAACAGCTGATCGGCGGGCGTGTCGGACTGTGTTTTTAGCACGTTATTACAAGGTGTGGGCCCCTCCTTTTGATTTTTCCCAGGGCCACATTTTGTCTAAAACAGGCCCTGGGTATTACAGCAGCACAGAGTATTTTCAGATCTTTTTGGGGGCTGTAATATGTGCACTCCTTGGTGTAAAGAGAAACCAATCAGATTGGTTGGAGGAATCTGACTCGGGTCTATGGGCGACCCGGACGATTCTGATAAATGCAACCCATGGGACGTCATGGGAGCAGATAGAATTTGCTGTTTATGTCCCCCATGCAATTTGCAGCGGCATTAAATTCTGTGTACTTACTGGTGACGCCCCTCAGTATCTCTCTGCTATAACTAACCACTTACATGGAGGACAAGTAACGCCCAAGCGTCCTGGCACCTATAATGAGATAAATACAGGTTCCGACAAGGTCACCCGATACTGACCTATTCTGGCGGCCACCATCCTCTGAGCTTCTGCGTCCTGGCCAGACAGGGCCCACAGCGTCCTGGTTATGGCTTCCTGTGTGAACTGGGACTTGCTCCTTTTCAGCAGATGCACGAGCGGAGAGAGGTTATTAGACTCCATGACTTTCCTCTGAGCCTGAGGATTCCCATCTACGAGTCTAGAAGATAACCACCAACAAGTATCAGCCCCATCGTGTAGCTATACGAGGAAGCGCAGCGAGGCGTCCCTTGTGTACAGGACGTTTAATCACCGTGTAATAAAAAGGTTCTAATAAACGTTGTGGTTCTATTCTTCACAGTTTTCAAGATCTCTGTTTGCAGTCAGAGGCATTTACCTCTGCAGACCTAATAATTTCCCACCTGAGGGTTTGTTACTATTGCAGCATCGATCGTCTGCTCACATTTCATATTCACTAGAGAAACCTCCCAACTTGCTGAATGTGAAGGTCCAGTGTCACCGGCCACAATCTTAGGAGTACACAGTGCGGTACACATAGGTGCGTGGCCCACGGCAGACTACACAGCCCCAGAGTATGCCAACTGGACACTCTAGGGCACTGGGTGAATAGGGGCTGTGAGGGGTACGGTACGGCTTCAGGACACCAGGTTTCAGGTCCAAACAGTTCATTTATTGTGATCCACCAGCACAAGCAAAATGACAAAAATAATAAACACTCGCCCGTCCAGGCTCTCACTAAACATAATATTCCTGACTCGCCTAAGTCCCTGTTCACACGTGCGGCTTTCTCAGCCAATGTCCCACAGCCTCCTGGCTGTACAGAGCACCGTACGTCCAGTGTCTCTTGGGGAATAGTGGTCTCTCAGCCCTCCTGGCTTGGACCACACAGAGCCTCCAGGCCTCTGTCCACAGGAAACACACTCCCCCCTTACTGACACCCTGGGAGGTGCTTTGTGCAGCCTGATTACTTCCAGCTGGTCTCACCTGTGGTGGAATTGGGGTGTGGACCGAACTATCCACCCCTTCCTTGCCTCTACCCTGTGTGAGACCTGTCACTGTCTCACAGGGCCCATAGGTACATTTTACACATACAAGAGGCTGTCGACTTCTGGTGTAAGTGAAATCCAGACACAGTCCATGGACAAGAGAGATACTCTTGTGTATGCAGTACCCAGAACCGGGCAACTGCAAGGGTTTGATTGTTATACTGGTTTTGGTTCATTAAAATGTTCTGACCTGTTGTATTTGCCTATTCGCTAGCATTGTATGGATAGGTCAGGGTTAACACCTTTATGTAGCTAGGAGATGGACCTGGGTCTGCCCCTAGTCAGTAGAGAGTCTAGTGCTAACTGGGGAAGAGAAAAGACCTTCATGCGTTTGCTCCTCAGGACGAGGCCTGAATTCCAGAGAACTATTATCTCTGAGACAGATACAGCTGAGGAAGAAAAAGAGAAGGAAGATTAGAAGGCCCAGAATCTGAAGGGCCGTGCACTGGAGTCAGTCAGCAAGGTGCTTTGCCAGTTTAAGGCTGATGGAGACTTTGCTAATGTGTCCTCTTCCACACTGAGATTATAGTCAGCCGTATCTAAATTCTGTACCCCTCAGCCAAGGAATCACAGAAACTCTACCAAGAACCTCATTGTCCGCCTAAGGTTCTGCAGAGGGAGAGAGCAAGAGAGACAGAGAGGAGTACTACAACCCCTATGATTGGTGCTATCCATACATTGCTACTAAGGAAGATCTTCACTGGGATCTGCTTGGAACTGTGCCTTGATACTGTTGGATGTACTACTACTCCTATTCTGCACTCTGGTAAAGAGATATTTATTTACTAAATCTGGCCTGGTCACTGACTCCATCATTCGCCGGCCATGGCACTTGCATCCACACTCCTGCCTCGTGCCCTGCCAAGACACTGTCAAGGGGGCAGGTAAGTATGAATCTTCTACTTCAGGAGGTAGGCTGTGGGGACTTGCTTAAAAATCTATATTATCAGAAAACCCTTTTAAACACTAAGGACACCCCAACTACCTTCAGGCAGGGGACCCAACAGGAGGATGTGCCCTGAGGGAAGAAAGGGCGCACCGTCCGGTCACTGCACAGCTCGCGGAGGGCATCGGTGTGAGGTCACTGTGGTCCTTGTGTACACTCATTCTTGCCACTACCACCCCATCCTCCACTCGTTCCTCCCAGGCTGCCGCTGCATATATGTGCCTAAGGGTTATGAAGCGCTGTTATTAGAGACATGGATGTGACTTGGAATCACCTTCCGCTTTAGTTCCAGGTGAAATATTCCCAATGATGTTTATCTTATTACATCCCTTGGGCTCTTCCTGGAGGGACTCATTGACTGCCATGAATCGTGCACTTAATGCATCATTACAGTAGGTGCTTCAAGACGACAGGAATCCTGTCTGCTCGGAGATTAACTGTTCTCTGAAGCAGAAAAACCTAGGAGGTTTCCTTGGCCACAGACTATAGTGAAAGGTTTAATGGGTCATAGATGTCAGGTCACGTTACATAGTCCATTGATGTCCATGCCGCTCCACTACTTCATGTAATCACTACCCCTAAAACACATGCTCCCTTTCATGTTTTATTAAAATTTGGCAATCAGCACCCCCGACTTCTCACAATGACCACACACTTTGACTGTTTACTCATCAGAGATCAGCAAGCCCAATGGCAGCCAGAAGTCACTGATGAACATCTGAAAGAACCCATCAATTGCCCCTGTAAAACCCCATAGTGGCCAAAATGTTAGGCTAAGCCGGCAAAGTTACCCCACTAAATGAAAGTGCAGCCACATCCCCTTATTAGTTTTATTACCTGTGAATTGTTTTCACCGCAGACATCTGGACTTCTCGGTTATGAGATTTTAACATCTGATAGAGACACGAGCCAATGTTCTCACTAAGGAAAACATCTTGGTTGCTTCTGTTTCCTTCAGCAATGCTGCCGATGGCATCTCCCCAAACCACTATTAAGGGGTTTGTCTGACAAACTTTGAAAAGTTTTACCAGAGTGGCGAGAAGACTAGCTTCTTTACCGATAGAGTCCTTACACATCGCTGACCCAGCTGCCAGAAGGTCCAAGATTTTCAAAGTTGACTGCAGAACATCATCTTGCTCTACACTACAAATCACTTTTTTGAGAGCTGGGATGACAGCGGCTGAAATGCCTTCTGTAAAGTCTTTGTCTGTCGCAAGCTCACATATGCAGTCCAAGACTCGAGGAAGGAGCAGTTTCGGGCCATTGAAGATCAGAGATACAAGAACCTGAAACCCCTCTACCTCCACCATCTTTCGTCTCACAATCTTATTCTTTAAGATGCATTTAAATAAATATAAGGTTTGTATCTTTATATTCTCAGTAAGGTTCTTCTTAAGCACATCAACTAATTGTGAGATCAGTCCTTCATCTACAAGCTGGTTCACATGACATATGGACTCTTGGTCTTCAGACAGACTGGTCAGCTCTGAGATGATAAAACAAGCCCCGCTGACACCATCTTCGGAGTCATGGTCTAGAAGACCTATTACTTTTTTATATACATTTAAGTCCTTATTATAAAGGCTCAGAAAGTATTTGATAAAGTCAATGTGACCAAAAAGGGCAGACATTTCTATCACTCCCTGCCCACAGTTGTTCACATAGGTGACATCAGCTCCATGACTGACCAAGAGTTGGACCATTGGTTGACTTCCACATGCAATGGCCAAAAGTAAAGGAGTGTTTTGAAGAGCATCGTCGGTCTTCTTCTCAAGGTGTTCATATCCGGAGGATTCAATGAGACGTTCCACAAGTGTCAGATGGTTTTTGTAGGTTGCATGATGAATTGGTGACCACCCTGAATCATTCATGGTTGAACTTGCCATCGGTTATCTGTGAAAAAGTAGAAGATTTCTCTTATGCTGCAAAAGGTATCTGAAAAGTTGTTTCCAATTTAAGAGAACTGAGCTCAGTAGCAATGCACTGATATTGTGCAGAGAACGTCTAAGAGCCTTGACGGGAATGGAGAGGAAAGCATTGAGAAGTTCTGCTGCATCTCTGACTCATCACTGTTTTAGACTTTTGTGCAGTTACTGTCCTTGCATTCATGTTGTGTGTCATTCATGTGCAGCATATTCAGACTAGAAGTGCTTTTCATCCGCTAAGCGGGAATATATCCTTGAACCAAGTATCAAGTCCAATAGATTCTCACAATTCAGAGCTCGCTGCATAAACAATGAGGTTTGGAGATTGTCAGTTACAGTCAAACAATGCCGGGCTCCATCAGGTGCTTGGTAGAATGTGTCCCTGTCTAATGGTTTATAGGTTCCTGCCTCAAATAATGGCAATTTGGTGCCCAATGTGAGGCCATAAAGGGGGCTCAGTGACATGAGGCTTTAAAGGTCCATTGTGGATCTTCAGCAGATTCCCGAGAGCCGCAATAGCCGCACATGTTGCCTATACGTTCAGAGTCTCAGTTGTATAGTATAATGGTGTGAGACATGGCAGTCCAGGAGCTTCTGGGCAGTACACTGTCATACAGCCAGCAGACGGGTCTCTTACCTGGGTTCAGCTCTCGTCTTGGGGATGTACACACGGGCGGCGGAGGCTCAGATCAGCTGCTTGTCCCCAGGTCCACCCTGTGCAGGATCTTGTGGAAAGGACAAGCCCATGGAGCCGTGAATAGAGGGAGTGTCAGAGCCTTTACTCTGTGTGCACAGGGCTGAGCGGTCATTAATGGCTCAGGCTCTTAGCAACTTCATCTGTGCACTCCGGAGAACGCAGCTCCAAACTTTCTTCTTATGCCTCAGTCACACGTCAGTGTTCGGTCAGTGATTTCCATCAGTGATTTTGAGCCAAAACCAGGTGCGGCTGTAAACACAGAACAGGAGCAGATCCTTCCCTTCTACCTCATGTCTGTGGAGGCTCCAGTCCTGGTTTTGGCTGTAAATCACTGATGTGTGAATGAGGTTTTAGGCTGGAACTACACCTAAACCGGTGATGGCACTCCAACTGTGGTGAAACTAGAACTCCCAGCATGCTTCACTCATTTCTATGGAGTTCTGAGAACAGCCAAGCAAGCGTGCATCTTGGGAGTTGTAGTTTTACCACAGCTGGAGTGCTGGAGGTTAGCGATCATTGACCTAGACTTTTTATTTTTTTTAAATGTCTTTTTATCGGAGGAGTTTTTGAGATATGTCCTACAAGTTTAACATTTGAGAGTCAGACAGATATCACATCGCATGAGACACGTGGAGAAATTATCTCCATAAAAAGTGAAAACATTGAGCGTAATAAAATAAAAGAAGAATAAAAGTACAATCAGGATGTGCGTCATTCCAGCGCCCTTATCCCCACCTCGCCCCTACAAAGAGCCTGATTCAGTCCTCCAGGGTCTCCTTTATCCCACCAGGAGATAACACTGATCCAAAGATGAGTGCGCCCCGATTCCCTGCCCATCCCGCCAGAGTCATTCCTCCATTTTCCACTGACCTAAGGTATTCCTCAGAGTCTAACCCTAATTTGGCTAACTAACCTTGAATATCAGCCTGGCAGTGCCATCTTGTGCATCTAAAGGCTGTCATCAGACTCCGTATTCACTTAGACTTTTTGAAGCACTGTTGATCGATTTTACAGCGACGGCAGTAGTCCACAGCAGAAATCGTACTTCTACGTAATCTTGTGCCTGAAGCTGCTACTCAGTAGTTAAAATCAGCTGAACATGCTGCCTGCAGAGTGGATCCAAAACCCACCATATTACCAACACAGATGCAACATACTGGCCAAATATACAAGTATAGAAGGGTGGGCCTCGTTCCCATGCTGGATTTTGCCTGGATATCAGCGTGGATTGTCTTCAGTGGGAGTCGGCTCCACGGTCTACGTGGCTGCAGATTATCTACATGTGGTTTTCCAGAATGGACATGTTCATTCTCAGCAAAGTTTCTGCTTGGACACCACAAACCACAGGAAACTGCAGAGGACGTCTGCTTCAGAATTTAAACTGGAACAGGATCAGAATCAATGGTGGTTTCTGCTGTGGAATATGTGAACATAGCCTTAGAGTTCATTAACACGGCCGTTGTCCCGCGTGCCCGTGCTGTGGACCGCAGATTGCGCTTTAGCCATACAGCCATATAGCAGCACGTATCTCTCACATCCAGTTCCTCCCATGTGACGTCTCCTCTGATGTAGATCTTCTCTGTCATCTTCTAAATCTACAGGGTCAGATGTTTGTGCCATTTTTTTTTTCCGTGGTTCTTACCCTTTGCAATACAAGGATGAGACCTGCAGCAAAACCGCATCAGATCCGCAACAAAATCCACAAGTAACACATATACATTCTGTCGCCAATTTGTTGCAGAAACGCACAGAAAACCATATGGAAATCTGCGGGCAATGTTTGGAAATAAGGCCAGAAATGCTGATTTTGGAGCTTTTCTGCCTAAGAATAAGCTTTAAAAAAAACGCCTTAAAACAGCCTCGCATTCGTGTCAGTGGAAAGCAGCACTAGCGTTTTTTACACATATAAAAAAGAAGTGCGGAAAAATACAGCGGTATGCCTAAGGCCTCCTGCACATGACCGTAGCAGGTTCATGCCTCTTGAATAGGGTCCGTGATCCGCATCTGACGGTCCGCACTGCGTGCACTACTTGGTGGTGCAGAGGCACGGACAGAAAGCCCACAGAAGCGTTCAGTAGTGCCTCAGTGGGCTTCCGATCTGAGGATCCATTACACACTGCACACATCTTCAGTATTGCAGACCCATTCAAGGGAATAGGTCCAAACCAATGATAATGTGCACACACGTGTAACACCCCAGAGTTGTGTTCCGAAACTAACTGATTTTCCTAGTCTACGACGTAAAGTCATAGTTTTATTAAGACACGGAGGCGAATATTGCTTTCTCTTCCTTTACTGATCACCATAGCAGCAAGGAGAAACAAAAACAAATGCAAATGGTCACCATAGTAACCCATACGTCCCACCCCTACAGCCCCAATATAAGGCTGCGTCCAAGGTGGTACTTCCTCTTTCTCTGCGAACCAGTCCATAATAACCGATGAACGAACAACTCCGGAACACCCAAAGAATGATCCGCGCCAAAGAGACCCATGGAGTCCAAGCAGGAACTTTCCAGCGACAGGATCCACTTCAGGGGAAGGACTGGAAACCATCATCCAAGACTCTCAGCAAATCCAACGTGGTAGATGCAGGAGCTGGAGGAAAACATCGTCCAGAACAGGAACATTCCAGGGCAGGAAGACTCAACCTGAAAGAACAAGAGAAGCAAACTCCGATAAAGCGAGAGTATGGCCAAGCCAAACCCATATCCAGCCGACACAAGAGGTCCAGGCCGGTGTAAAGCATACAAACAAGTATGAGCACATAATGGCGAACAACGTAACACAATAAATGTATAACAGTTCAAAATAGGCCTACCAACTAAAGTAGAGCTAACAGGTCAAAAACCCCCCCCACACTACAAGAGTCCAGGGGAGGGAAGGGTGGGCAATATTCGCCTCCGTGTCTTAATAAAACTATGACTTTACGTCGTAGACTAGGAAAATCAGTTAGTTTTACATCAGACACGGAGGCTTCATATTGCTAGTTCAAAGCTGGTTAACCAAGGGATCAAACAAATGAGGAGGAGGACGGAAATAATACTCACGGAAAGTGGAGGCACTAGACCAGTCCGCCAATCGTAGGATGTCCTCCAGGCGAGCTCCCGAGACCGCCAACGAGGTAGACGCCGCACCGCGCGCCGAATGAGCTGTAAACACCGAAGTGTCCACACCGGCCAGAGCCATAACCCATTTCAACCAACGGGCCAAAGTGGGGCTAGTCACCGGACCGAACGGGTGACGGATGGAGAGAAACAATTGCGGCACCGCCGGAGACCTGTAAGGACGAGTCCTGGCCTCGTATTCTTTCAAACAAGCTACCGGGCACAAGGCCGGAGAAGCAGGAAAGCTGGGGTACGACACGACCCGGATGTTCGTCTTCGTGCGTCTCGAAATGTTAAAAGACACGCCCTCCGGGGTAAAGGACCTGGCGTCGTGGTCCAGAGCCCGCACATCAGAAACTCTTTTACAAGAAATTAAGCAAAAGAGAGTGACCAACTTTGCGGAAAGCTGACGTAAGGAAAGGTCAGTATTGGTAGGCCAAGAGGACAAAAAGGTAAGCACCAGGGAAACATCCCAAGTGGAAGAAAATCTCGGCCGGGGAGGCCGAGACAGCCGCGCGCCTCGGAGGAGGCGCGAAACGGAAGGATGCTGTCCTGCCGGAACGCCATCAAATCCTTGATGTGACGAAGAAATCGCCGAACGAAAAAGATTGATCGTTCTGTAAGCCTTTCCCTCTTCAAAGAGGGAGGTGAGGAACTGAAGCAACTGAGCTACAGGAGCTGAAACGGGATCCAGGTCCCGTTCCAGGCACCAGCCAGCCCAAGTTCGCCAGGCCGCCCGATAAGATTTTCGGGTGCCGGGAGCCCAAGCGTCGTCCAGGAGGCGCCTAGTTGCCTCCGAAACTCCGTCGACCGCTCCTGGAGTCCTGAGAGCCGGCAGGCCATCAAACGTAGGGATCCGTCCAGGAGCAGAGGGTGGGGGATCCCCTGAGGGCAGCGCAGGAGAGAGGTCGGGTTCGGTAGAAGGACGGGAATGTCCACTAGAAGCTCCAGGAGAGACGGGAACCACACCTGGGAGTCCCAGAACGGGACTATCGCCACCAACTCCGCCCGATGGCGACGAACTTGGAGAAGCATCCGCGGAATCATCATGAATGGGGGAAAGGCATAGAGAAGGCCGGAGGACCAGTCCTGCAGAAACGCGTCCGCCGCCAACGCCTCCGGATCCGGGCGCCAACTGTAGAACCGAGGGAGGTGAGCGTTGAGCCGGGAGGCGAACAAGTCCACGGAAAAGGGCCCCCATCTGGATGACACCTCCGAGAAAATCAACGGGTCCAACTGCCAGTCGCTGCCGTCCGTAAGATGGCGGGAACTCCAATCCGCCCGCACGTTGTGAAGTCCCGGTAGGTACTCGGCCTGCACCATGATGTCCCTGGAGAGACAGTACGCCCAAAAGTCCTTCGCCAATCCCGCCAGAGTAGCAGACCGGGTTCCGCCCAAACGGTTGATATAGCGAACCGCTGAAATATTGTCCATCCGGAGACGGATACATGCGTTGGCCATACCGTTGGTAAAACTCTTGACGGCCAAGGAGCCGGCCAGCAACTCCAGGGCATTGATGTGCAAGTGTGTCTCGACATGCGACCAAGGTCCTCCGGTGGAGACCCCGTTGCAGTGTACTCCCCAGCCCTGAAGGCTCGCATCCGATTCGATGGTGAATTCCGGCTGGAAACCAAAGATCGCCCTGCCGTTCCAGGCCTCCAGATTGGCGATCCACCAACGAATCTCTTCTCTGGCCTCCGAATCCAATTCCACCATGTCTGCAAAGGAGGCCCCCGAGCGGAGGTGCGCAATCTTCAAGCGCTGTAGAGCCCGGTAATGCAACGGTGCCGGGAAGACCGCCTGTATGGAGGATGCCAGCAGGCCGATGATGCGGGCTAGGTGACGCAGGGACAGGTGGGCCCTGGTCAATGCCCGTCGCAGTTCCTTGCGAATGGACCGTAACTTGTCCCCTGGAAGGCTGAGGGATTCCGAGATCGAGTCCACTGTGAAGCCTAGGAAGTCCAACCTCTGGGAGGGAGTGAGCCAGGACTTCTCCAAGTTGAGTAGGAAGCCGAGCGACTCTAGGAGATCCGCCGTCCATCGGAGGTGCTGCAGCAGTGTCGACCTGGATTGATGCATCAGGAGGATGTCGTCCAGGTATATTATGAGGCGTACTCCGCGACTCCTCAACCAGGCCATGACCGGACGCAGGAGTTTGGTGAAACACCACGGAGCCGACGACAAGCCGAATGGAAGGCATGTGAATCTCCAGACCTCGTCTTTCCAGAGGAAGCGAAGGAGATCCCTGGAGTGGGGGGCCACCGAGACCGTAAGGTACGCGTCCTTCAGATCCAACTTCACGAGCCAATCCCTGGGGGAGAGAAGATCCCGGAGTAGATGGATTCCCTCCATCTTGAAGTGACGGTACCGCACGATGCTGTTTAGGGCCCGGAGATTGATGACGGGACGCATCTGACCCCCTTTTTTCTGGACCAAGAAAATGTTGCTTATTACCCCCCCTGAGTGGCCGTGAGCTCTCTCTATGGCTCTCTTGAGGAAGAGGGAAGAGACCTCCCCGTCCACCCGGGCGGAGTCCGATCCCCTCCGAAGAGAGGACGGTGGGTGCTGCACTGAGCAAGGGGTGTCTATGAGCTCTATGGAGAAGCCCCTGACCGTCGTCAGAACCCATGGGTCTGATGTAATTAGTTCCCAAGCGTGTAAAAAATGCCGAAGCCTGCCCCCTACACAAAGTACCGAAGAATCCCCGTCCGGGGTCTGACTTACCGGATGACTTGCGGGGAGCCGTGTTTCCTCGGAAGGAACGAGAGCGCCATTGTCCCCCTCTGGATGGGAAGAACGTCGGGGGAGACCGCTGGTCTTGAAATGCAGCTCGCTGGGAGAAGGAGCCTCTGGATACACCCCTGCCTCAGGTGCTGGAGCGGCCGGACAGACGGCCCCTGTTGCTGCCGGCCCTGTGAGAGACCCGGCCCTGGAAGACTTTGCGCATAGTAGCCTGCGCCTTGTCCAGAGCGGAAAATGTGCCGACGAAGCGGCTGAGGTCCTTTATAAAGGAGTCCCCAAACAGCAGGCCTTCCGCCTCTTTGCCCGTCTCCGTCTGGGCAAGATTTATAAGCTTGGGGTCTATCCTAAGCAGGATGGCCTTGCGCCTTTCCACTGACAGGGATGCATTGGTTCCCCCGGCGATGCAAATCGCCCGCTGGGCCCAGCCCGTGAGCTCCTCAGGGTCAATGTGGGAACCCTCATGTCTGGCGGACTCCGCCAATTCCATAATCTTTGCCAGCGGACCGAAAATGTCCAGGAGCTTGTCCTGGCATCCTCTAAGGGCTGAGTCTAAGCCCTTCTTGGCATTCCACCCAGACTTGGACAAAAATTGGGTCATTTTCGGGTCCACGACGGGCGTGTCGCAGACCTTATGGGGTATAATAGGCCGTGGGCACTCGGCCCGCAGCTTACTGCGCGCCTCCTTGGACAGAGGACGGCGGGCCCAATGCTCCAGGTAACTACTAATTTGTGTGTCGGGGAGCCACTCTGCCGATCTAGGGTGGTGGAGGGCCTCAGGATCAAACATGGGAGCCCCGGAGGAATCCAAAGGGAAATTGTCAGCAGAGGCCGAGGAGGAATCCTTAGTTAAAGGAACAGCAGGGGGAGTGGCAATAGGGTCGGACCCCAGAGGGGCGTCATCCTCCTCTGAAAAATCGCTAGCCTCTGCCGGATCCTCCGGGCCCGAACCCAGATCCGAGTCAGAGTCGGCATCCGCTTGGGCTCTAGCGTGTTTCCACACCCGCGATTTATCAGCCTGGCGGGGACAAGCTCTTTTACGCAACCTCAGCGCGTCGTCTGGGGTGGTCATCAACACACCGGTCATTGTCTCCTGTCCAACAGGAGGTTCAGCAGCAAAAGAATGCTGAGCAATCTCAGGGGGAGCAAGTCTGGCCCCAGCTAGGGGGTGTGCAGACAGGGCCTGGGAGATGGTCTGTGATAAGACAGTGGACATGGAACCCATAGCCTGTAAAATCGCATTAGACACAGAGCGCTGGAGGAGCTGCGCCTGTGTGTCTGAGTCAGGGAGACTAGCATTCCCCGGGAGGGGGGAGGGGGGGGACTGGGCAGAGGGATCCATATTGGTCCAGCACAGGGAAACAGGGTACCTGCAGCTAGAAACTGTGAGGGAGGAGAGCCTGAGGAACTAGGGGTAAAGCGCCTGGAGAACGAGGGGTTAATCACCCCAGGAGAGAGAGGAGCGGAGCAGCAGCACAGGTGACCGGCAGCAGGCACGCAGGAGACCGGAGGAAGCGAGATCTCGCGGGAACGGGAACCAAGATGGCCGCCGGATCTCGCGAGATCTCGCTCCAGCCAGCCAAAAGAGCGCGAACAGTGGAGAGAAGGCCGCCGAGCCGGGGAAGCAGACGCGCGCCAAGAGGGGGCGTGGCCCACCACCGGGAGGCAGAAGATGGCGGTAAGGCCAGCGGCGACGCCAAAACACAATGGGACCCCCAAGCAAATACTCCCGAGGGGAGAAGGGGGAGAGGGAGGAAACACAAGGACCCCCAGAGGGAAGGGTCCCAGGGGGAAAACGCAGCGCGTAATTAGGACCAGGGAATACTGAGGAAGGCAAAGGCTGCCCTGACAGGGATAAGCCCCTGGGACAAAGAATGCAGGGTAAATAGATATCCCGCCGCACAATCACTAAAGCACCTAAAGGGAGGAAACCAGCCCCAGGGGAGAAAATAACAAGGGGAATATAATCTATAGTGATATAAACCCCTAGGGAGAACAGAAGCAGCTAACAGATAAAATGAACATGTTACTTATCTGGTGAGCAGCAAGAAAGAGGAAGTACCACCTTGGACGCAGCCTTATATTGGGGCTGTAGGGGTGGGACGTATGGGTTACTATGGTGACCATTTGCATTTGTTTTTTGTTTCTCCTTGCTGCTATGGTGATCAGTAAAGGAAGAGAAAGCAATATGAAGCCTCCGTGTCTGATGTAAAACTCTTTTACTCCGCTACAACCTGTTAAGAGCATTAACTTTGTCATCTCATGTAATTTCACATAATATCCTCACAAATGTGCATTCAAAGCCTTGTTAAATGTATATTGCTGTAATTTCTATGTTCACGAGCAGAGGGCAGCAATGTGTTAGCAGGGACTTAATTCAGTTTAGTGTTCCTAGGCTTGAATAGTACATTCCAGTTTAGCTCCTCCCTCTGTGAGCAGAGTGGATTACGCCCACATCCTGCCTCATGGGGAGGGAAGGAAGTTAAGTTAGTGTTCCAGCCACCCCGGCTAGGGGAAGGCTGTGCTTGTAGGAGCTCCCAAATATAGGGATCGAAAAAAAGCCAGGATCTTGTCTGAGACAATTGATCATCATCCCCAGCCTGAGCCTTGCAGCCTCAGCTGGAAGAAAGCAAGCAGCCACCTCCAGTTACAGGAAGAAGCATACCCTGAGACAATAACTGTGAGTACCGTCCAGAGACCCCAGGAGAACCCAAAATCCCCCTCAGCAAGTCAGTCCCCAGACAGCAGAAGCTAAATTCCAGAGTTACAAGCAGACATCCTTTTCCTGCAAAAGCTCCAGGTACATGATAGAGCAGAAGATAGATTCCTGCCACACATTGCCAGTACCTGCTGGGACCAAAGACTAATGCTGTATCTTGTTTGAATGAAAGCTACAACTAGTAAAGACAAGCTTGACCTTTACCAAAGGTCTGGATCTCAATTACTGCTGCAAATTCCTCAATTCCTCTATTACTAGCACAACACTCATTTTATTGCAAGTGAGCCAGGATCCAGGAGTCTAGCCGTACCCAGGTAGGAGACACCGTTGACACTATTACCACTACCATACAGAGACATTACACTACTCTGGCATCCCTAACCTGGTACGTGAGTTACAACACTTTAAAGGGCCCTGCAACAGTACCCTGCGCATGCTGCAATTGGCGTCACAAACAAAACTATAAACTATCATTCACACCTGACCCAGCCATTGCATATTATTGGTGTCAGAGTGCATACCCCAATCCGGCTCACCTCGCACAGCTAGTGCCTGTATATTGCAGTCCATAACATGGGCATGGACCTGCTATGGTCGTGTATGCGGGGCCTTATCCTGGGGCAGAATCAGTGCTAAATCCCCCATCAAAATGAATAGGAAGCAGGAAAAAACCGCTCCATGTGTTTTTGCGCGTTTTCGGAGCGTTTTTTTGCCGCAGATCCACAAGCTGAAAATCCAGCTTTTGTCATGGATGAAGTTGCAGATAGCTGGAACGTATAAATAAACGATCAACTGGCTTGATCCCAAACTAAGGAGCTTATAGGCGAGCCCTTTAAAACCCTAAGAGCTCTCCCTGACTGCTATGCACATGCAAGGGTCTCAATGATAGATGATTGCATGCCCACGTACCTAAGACTGTGCAACACCTGAAAACCCTATAATAGTGAGGGGACACGACCACCGACTCCCTGCACTTAATACAGACGGAGTCAGGGTCACCTAGAATCAAGCCAGCAAGGAAACACAATAAAGTAAAGGACTTATCTGAACAAGCAGCAGAAGCAGCCTCTAGCAGTGAACACTTCATCCAGGAAGTAGTATAAACCGCAAAGTGAGGCAGTATAGGAGGGAATATAAAGGAAGACGATTAGTCTAAAAAAGTGACACCTGGCAGAAGGAAAGGAGATGACAAAGTGAAATCAAAACAAAGAACGTCATACAAGAGGTAGAAAACGTCTGCCAGATCTTCTCACAGAACTGGCGGTGACAGCTTTGTATTGAAGTGAACACCCACTGGTTAAAAAGGCTGTGTCAAAAAAACGCATCAGAAATGTGAGGATTCCATGCCGATTTTTCAAAATTGAACTCGGGCATTTTCACACAAGGCTTGTTTTGGGTTCCCTGGTGACATCACTGGTTTACAGTATAAGGTACAGTATAGCGCGTGGATGAGAGACGCAGGCGTTTTCTTAAGGGTATGTTCACACATTCTTTGTGTGCTGAAAAAAAAACCCCAATGTGGGATCGGCTTCAGGATTCCTTGAGGGTTTTTTACTTTGACGCATTTTTCCCACTGAAATCAATGCAGGTGATTTACAAGCACTGTCCGTGCGGTTCTTGGGTGTGGAATCCGTACCACAATCCATGAAGTGAACATAACTTAAGGGCTTGTGCACATGAAATGTATTGTGCTTCAGAAAATCCACCAGATCTGCAGCAATAACTGTGAATCTGGGTGAAAATCTGCAGTTTCAAGTGAATTTTGCCATTGATTTCAACCCATACACTGCAACTGTGAAATCCGCGGCAGAAATCCAACGGCATGTATCCATTTCCACGTGGATTCCGTGCGTTATTACCCACGTGTGGATGAAATTCTGTTACATTGGAGGTCTCCGTTTCATCATTTTGCTGCTACTATAAAATGCTGCCGAATTTCTGCCTTTCCACCGTGGAAAATCTGCATCATATACAAAATGCCCTGTGTGAACGTACCCCAAGGCCTCTTTCACACGGGCGTGTGCGCCCCGTTGCCATATTGCAGACCGCATTTGCGAATCCGCAATACCCGGGTGCCATTCTGTGGGCATTCCGCATCACGGATGCGGACTCATTCACTTAAATTGGTCCGCAAATCCGGAGATGCGGAACGGAAGCACGGAACGAAACCCTACGGAAGCACTACGGAGTGCTTCCATGGGGTTTCGTTCCATACTTCCGTTCCGCAAAAAGATAGAACATGTCCTATATTTTTGCGGAACGGCTGGATCGCGGGCCCATTGAAGTGAATGGGTCCGCGATCCGCTACGGCTGCCCCACGCACTGTGCTTGTGCATTGTGGGCCTCATTTTGCAGGCCCCAGTCCGACCTTGGGGCGCACACGCCCGTGTGAATGAGGCCTAAGGGTAAATGCACTCGTTCAGGACTTGTACGGAGAATCTGCACTGAAATCCACGGGTGTTCGCAGGGAAATCTGTGGGGACAATCCAAATCAATTGGTGCGGATTTGCATGCAGATTTGGTGCGGATTTGGGTGCGGATTTGCATGCAGATTTTACGCTTCCCTTTGAAGTGAATGGAGAAAATCCGGTCAGGATAAATAAAATCCGCACAAATTTTTTTTAAAAAAAATCCACATCATGTACATGAGAATTTCAAGTTATAAAATTCGAATACAATGTACATGACCTACAGTGCGCATTATCCGCTCTGAAAATCCGCATGTAAGCGTGTGCATTTAGCCTGAAGCAGTTTCAAACCTATTGTGCTTGGAGAGATTCTGGAATCTTTAAACCTTCTTGGGTTTTACATTTTTTTGTGGATTATTAGATAAATAAAATCATATAAGCTGGTGCAGTGTGTGCTGCATGACACGGACCACTAGGTGGCAGCATCGTGCAGGGCAGCGGTGGGTGCAGAGGCAATAACCTGGGGATCCCCGTTATGGGAGAATCCTGCACTTACATGGCAATGCCAGCCAGTGACGTCACGAGATGAGAGGGGGCGAGACGCTTCATTGTTATAGTCAGACAGCAGCTGGAGGCGATGTTAACTCTTTCACCGACTCCAAAGAACTAGGATTGCTGGACCAGGTTAATACAAGCAGATAGACTAATGACGTGATATCATTAGACTAGAAATACTGGTACCACACACATCCACCGCCTAGCCCCGGGGTGCCGCCCCCACCCATCTGGTACAAGTATGTGCACATGGAAGTGTAACCAGACATGAACGGTATATACTGTATGTACAGAACTACGGTACTTCAGTTAGTAAGAACCTTTTAGGCTTGGTATTGCTTCAGTCTGACAATGTGGCCCCAACCAGAAAAGTTTGTGCACCCCTGACCTAGATTATTTAAAGAGAGTGTGTCATCAGAAAATGACCAATTATTTAAATCACAGAAGAAGTTTTGGTGAATTTTCCAGGTCAATATCCATATTTAAACAAAAACTATAAATTCCTGCAGTTTTCGCACTGACCACTAGGCCTAATAATTGGCGCCACTTCTTGGTCTGTACAGATCACTTTACTTGAGCTATATACCATTCTAATCCTGCCTGTAATGATACCACCTCTGTGTATAGATAAGACAGGACTTACCATTGATGATAGGCGAGCTTATCTACTCCCCTCCCTGCACAATGACCTCTGCACAGGTCACAGAGCATGCCCAGAAGACGCTCCCATAGAAGTCAGTGAGATCCCCTCCTGGACCATGGGGCTACCATAAAGCAAATTTTCTTAATGTTTTCTAAATGCTGGCCTCCCCTATAATCATGTTCAGGAAACAGACTATATCAATGTGCAGTACCCCAGACCTGGGGTATCTACAGCTGCGTATATTAATATATTGTAATGTTATTTATTTTATTATGTTGGGCAAGAGGAAGGCATGGTTGGCAGAACACAAGGGGTTAATGAGGCTAAACTGGCTAAATTCAGAACTGCTACGTGAATGAGTGTCAGAACTGTTGCTGTATAGGCACACGGCAGGGCACAGAAGAAAAGGAGCGCCACATGGTTTTTAGATGCCATGTCCCATTTGAGGCCCACCTGATGCACCCTGCTCGGTGAGCACTGTGTATACAGCGATCTAGAAGGCAGGGACACCTGGGAACTGTCTCTGCCTTCTCTCTGGGTTGACCTGCTGTCACTGACAGCGGGCAACCCGCTCAGCCTCCGCACGATTAGCGTGCAGCTGCGATCTCCGAATGGACGTTCTAGATTCTAGAACGTCTATTCAGAGATATAGAACCACCTCCCGGATGTTTAAAGTCAACGTGCGGACGGGAGGTGGTTAAATTCTAACTAGTGTGGATTTCAAATATTCTAATTGCAAATTTTTATTGTGAATATTGCCACTTAAAGAATTCATGAATATCTAGAATATAGGGCTATATCATCGTAATCGCGAATATTCTAGATTTTTTTCTCATCAGTACCCATGATCCCTCACTGCTTCTTGCTTGTGGGCCAATGAGAAGGCTGCAATATCTTTGACTTTAGGAGTAGTGTTGATCGCAAATTTTCGTATCGCGAGTTTTTCTTGAAAATTTTCCAATTGCCAATTTTTGCAATCAAGAAAATAATGATTGGAGATCACAAATTCTCAAATATTCGCCCAAATATTTGCAAAATATTGCGAATTCGAATATTGCCCCTGCCGCTCATCACTGATAATAACAAACTGATATTTTGAAAACACAAACAAAGGATAAAGGGTGGGGGGGGGGGGGCAGGGGGCTGGTCACCTTGAAAAGCTGAAGCGGCAATGCACATAGTGCTGAAGAAACGAACGCTGATGATAGGAGCAAAAAAAAACTCCCACCAAAGGGCCGACCAATTCATTCAAGCCACGCACCTGGAATCTTCAGTAAGTCCGGCTGAAATCTCACGCAGGCGCAGTACCGCCTACCGCCTGCGCCTGTTCCTGCTCCTAGAGGGTCCCTTCTCCCACCTTTGTCGCCTCCAAGTCCTGATTGACAGGGACAGGCAGCGCTCGCATCTGTCTTCCAGCCCTGTGCTCTGGTGAAATCTTGCGCTGTTCAGCATTCGGCGCAGGCGCGGTGAGGAAGCTGGCAGCCTGCGAGCGTCTTTCCCTCACCGCACCTGCGTCGAATGCTGTAGTTTTGTATTTTAGATATTATACTTTTATCTTCCTCCAGACTCCCCTTCAGTACAGCCAGCTCACGCGTGCAATCATCCTGACACTCACACTATATCAGCTTTGTTTTAGGATCAGACTCTTTGCTAATTTCATCTCTTAATCTGTGGATCTTCATTTCAAGTTTAAATACATTTTTCCTGGTCACATTTATGTTCAAATCAGAAACATTGCTGCATTCAGAAGACTCACCAGCCACCATTTCCAAACTCTCCCCTCCATGCTGCAGGCCACACTCCAGGCTCTGGGCTCTCCCAGGATCATCAGCCCAGCTTCCCTCCACCTGGGTCAGAAGCCATGCCCCCTCCCTGCAGGGAGCTCAGCACCACACGTCTATCCTCTCCTATGGACAAGAATAAAAGTACTATAATACTGCCTCCTATGTACAGGAATATAACTACTATAATACTGCCTCCTATGTACAGGAATATAACTACTATAATACTGCTCCTATGTACAAGAATATAACTACTATAATACTGCTCCTATGTACAGGAATATAACTGCTATAATACTGCTCCTATGTACAAGAATACAACTGCTATAATACTGCTCCTATGTACAAGAATATACCTACTATAATACTGCTCCTATGTACAAGAATATAACTACTATAATACTGCTCCTATGTACAAGAATATAACTACTATAATACTGCTCCTATGTACAGGAATATAACTACTATAATACTGCTCCTATGTACAGGAATATAACTGCTATAATACTGCTCCTATGTACAAGAATACAACTGCTATAATACTGCTCCTATGTACAAGAATATACCTACTATAATACTGCTCCTATGTACAAGAATATAACTACTATAATACTGCCTCCTATGTACAAGATTATAACTGCTATAATACTGCCTCCTATGTACAAGAATATAACTACTATAATACTGCTCCTATGTACAAGAATATAACTACTATAATACTGCTCCTATGTACAAGAATATAACTACTATAATACTGCCTCCTATGTACAAGAATATAACTGCTATAATACTGCTCCTATGTACAAGAATATAACAACTATAATACTGCCTCCTATGTACAAGAATATAACTACTATAATACTGCCTCCTATGTACAAGAATATAACTACTATAATACTGCCCTCTATGTACAAGAATATAACTACTATAATACTGCCCTCTATGTACAAGAATATAACTACTATAATACTGCTCCTATATACAAGAATATAACTGCTATAATACTGCTCCTATGTACAAGAATATAACTACTATAATACTGCCCTCTATGTACAAGAATATAACTACTATAATACTGCTCCTATATACAAGAATATAACTGCTATAATACTGCTCCTATGTACAAGAATATAACTACTATAATACTGCCTCCTATGTACAAGAATATAACTACTATAATACTGCTCCTATGTACAAGAATATAACTACTATAATACTGCTCCTATGTACAGGAATATAACTACTATAATACTGCTCCTATGTACAGGAATATAACTACTATAATACTGCTCCTATGTACAGGAATATAACTACTATAATACTGCCTCCTATGTACAAGAATATAACTACTATAATACTGCCCCTATGTACAAGAATATACCTACTATAATACTGCTCCTATGTACAAGAATATAACTACTATAATACTGCCTCCTATGTACAAGAATATAACTACTATAATACTGCCCCTATGTACAAGAGTATAACTGCTATAATACTTCTCCTATGTGTAAGAATATAACTACTATAATACTACTCCTATGTACAAGAATATAACTACTATAATACTGCCTCCTATGTACAAGAATATATCTACTATAATACTGCTCCTATGTACAAGGATATAACTACTATAATACTGCCTCCTATGTACAGGAATATAACTACTATAATACTGCTCCTATGTACAAGAATATAACTACTATAATACTGCTCCTATGTACAGGAATATAACTACTATAATACTGCTCCTATGTACAAGAATATAACTACTTTAATACTGCCTCCTATGTACAAGAATATAACTACTTTAATACTGCCTCCTATGTTCAAGAATATAACTACTATAATTCTGCTCCTATGTACAAGAATATAACTACTATAATACTGCCTCCTATGTACAGGAATATAACTACTATAATACTGCTCCTATGTACAGGAATATAACTGCTATAATACTGCTCCTATGTACAGGAATATAACTACTATAATACTGCCTATGTACAGGTATATAACTACTATAATTCTGCTCCTATGTACAAGAATATAACTACTATAATACTGCTCCTATGTACAGCAATATAACTACTATAATACTGCTCCTATGTACAGGAATATAACTACTATAATTCTGCTCCTGTGTACAGGAATATAACTACTATAATTCTGCTCCTATGTACAAGAATATAACTACTATAATTCTGCTCCTGTGTACAGGAATATAACTACTATAATACTGCTCCTATGTACAAGAATATAACTACTATAACACTGCCTCCTATGTACAATAATATAACTATTATAATACTGCCTCTTATGTACAGGAATATAACTACTATAATACTGCCTCCTATGTACAGGAATATACCTACTATAATACTGCTCCTATGTACAGGAATATAACTACTATACTACTGCTCCTATGTACAAGAATATAACTACTATAATACTGCCTCCTATGTACAGGAATATACCTACTATAATACTGCTCCTATGTACAGGAATATAACTACTATAATACTGCCTCCTATGTACAAGAATATAACTACTATAATACTGCCTCCTATGTATAGGAATATAACTGTTATAATACTGCTCCTATGTACAAGAATATAACTACTGTAATACTGCCTCCTATGTACAAGAATATAACTACTATAATACTGCCTCCTATGTATAGGAATATAACTGCTATAATACTGCCTCCTATGTACAAGAATATAACTACTATAATACTGCCCCCTATGTATAGGAATATAACTGCTATAATACTGCCTCCTATGTACAAGAATATAACTACTATAATACTGCCTCCTATGTACAAGAATATAACTACTGTAATACTGCCTCCTATGTACAAGAATATACCTACTATAATACTGCTCCTATGTACAAGAATATAACTACTATAATACTGCTCCTATGTACAAGAATATAACTACTATAATACTGCTCCTATGTACAAGAATATAATTACTATAATACTGCTCCTACGTACAGGAATATAATTGCTATAATACTGCTCCTATGTACAAGAATATAACTGCTATAATACTGCTCCTATGTACTAGAATATAACTACTATAATACTGCTCCTATGTACAAGAATATAACTGCTATAATACTGCTCCTATGTACAAGAATATAACTACTATAATACTGCCTCCTATGTACAAGAATATAACTACTATAATACTGCTCCTATATACAAGAATATAACTACTATAATACTGCTCCTATGTACAAGAATATAACTACTATAATACTGCTCCTATGTACAAGAATATAACTACTATAATACTGCCTCTTATGTACAAGAATATAACTACTATAATACTGCCTCCTATGTACAAGAATATAACTGCTATAATACTGCTCCTATGTACAGGAATAGAACTACTATAATACTGCCCCCTATGTACAGGAATATAACTGCTATAATACTGCTCCTATGTACAAGACTATAACTACTATAATACTGCCTCCTATGTACAGGAATATAACTACTATAATACTGCCTCCTATGTACAAGAATATAACTGCTATAATACTGCTCCTATGTACAAGAATATAACTACTATAATACTGCTCCCTATGTACAAGAATATAACTACTATAATACTGCCTCCTATGTTCAAGAATATAACTACTATAATACTGCCTCCTATGTACAAGAATATAACTGCTATAATACTGCCTCCTATGTACAAGAATATAACTACTATAATACTGCTTCAATGTACAAGAATATAACTACTATAATACTGCTCCTATGTACAAGAATATAACTACTATAATACTGCCTCCTATGTACAAGAATATAACTACTATAATACTGCCTATGTACAGGAATATATCTACTATAATACTGCCTCCTATGTACAAGAATATAACTACTATAATACTGCTCCTATGTACAGGAATATAACTATTATAATACTGCTCCTATGTACAAGAATATAACTACTATAATACTGCTCCTATGTACAAGAATATAACTACTATAATACTGCCTCCTATGTACAAGAATATAACTACTATAATACTGCCTATGTACAGGAATATATCTACTATAATCCTTTCTCCTCGGAAAGTAATTTAATCTTTACATAGATTGATATATCTGTGAAGGTTCTCATTTATCCAGGACATGGTATATATCTGTAAAGAATAAATCAAGGCAACTGGACGTCCTGTAGATTTCTTGAAAACGTTTCACTCGTTCTTCCAACGAGCTTTCTCAATTCTGAGTGACTGTACAAAAATTCTCTGGGAATAAATATGTAACAATCAACATCTGGTAATTATACCCAGCATGGGGTCAGAGGTCATTATACCCAGCATGGGGTCAGAGGTTATTATACCCAGCATGGGGTCAGAGGTCATTATACCCAGCATGGGGTCAGAGGTTATTATACCCAGCATGGGGTCAGAGGTCATTATACCCAGCATGGGGTCAGAGGTCATTATACCCAGCATGGGGTCGGAGGTTATTATACCCAGCATGGGGTCAGAGGTCATTATACCCAGCATGGGGTCAAAGGTGTTGATTCCATTATCATAATTGGAGTTAGTTGGTGATAAAGACTTCCCAGAAAAAGGTGTCAAGACAGCATTGTATGTGGCAGACAGTAGAGGCCATCTACGTAAAAATGGAGAAGCCAAGCTTAGGCCTCTTTCACACTTGCGTTGTCCGGATCCGGCGTGTACTCCACTTGCCGGAATTACACGCCGGATCCGGAAAAACGCAAGTGTACTGAAAGCATTTGAAGACGGATCCGTCTTCAAAATGCTTTCAGTGTTACTATGGCAGCCAGGACGCTATCAAAGTCCTGGTTGCCATAGTAGGAGCGGGGAGCGGGATACTTACCATCCGTGTGGCTCCCGGGGCGCTCCAGAATGACGTCAGAGCGCCCCATGCGCATGGATGACGTGTTCCATGTGATCACGTGATCCATGCGTGTGGGGCGCCCTGACGTCACTCTGGAGCGCCCGGGGAGCCGCACGGACGGTAAGTATGCTGCTCCCCCGCTCCCCGCTACACTTTACCATGGCTGCCAGGACTTTAGCGTCCCGGCAGCCATGGTAACCACTCTAAAAAAGCTAAACGTCGTATCCGGCAATGCGCCGAAACGACGTTTAGCTTAAGGCCGGATCCGGATCAATGCCTTTCAATGGGCATTAATTCCGGATCCGGCCTTGCGGCAAGTGTTCAGTTTTTTTGGCCGGAGCAAAAAGCGCAGCATGCTGCGGTATTTTCTCCGGCCAAAAAACGTTCCGGTCCTGAACTGAAGAAGTCCTGATGCATCCTGGACGGATTTCTCTCCATTCAGAATGCATTAGGATAATCCTGATCAGGATTCTTCCGGCATAGAGCCCCGACGACGGAACTCTATGCCGGAAGACCATAACGCAAGTGTGAAAGAGCCCTTAAATAGAGGCGGCGGGGTTAGACATCTACTGTCTGCCACATACAATGCTGTCTTGACACCTTTTTCTGGGAAGTTTTTATCACCTACTGACTCCAATTAGAATAATGGAATCAACACCTTTGACCCCATGCTGGGTATAATGACCTCTGACCCCATGCTGGGTATAATGACTTCTGACCCCATGCTGGGTATAATGACCTCTGAGCCCATGCTGGGTATAATGACCTCTGAGCCCATGCTGGGTATAATGACCTGTGACCCCATGCTGGGTATAGTGACCTCTGACCCCATGCTGGGTATAATGACCTCTGACCCCATGCTGGGTATAATGACCTCTGACCCCATGCTGGGTATAATGACCTGTGACCCCATGCTGGGTATAATGACCTGTGACCCCATGCTGGGTATAATGACCTGTGACCCCATGCTGGGTATAATGACCTCTGACCCCATGCTGGGTATAATGACTTCTGACCCCATGCTGGGTATAATGACCTCTGAGCCCATGCTGGGTATAATGACCTCTGAGCCCATGCTGGGTATAATGACCTGTGACCCCATGCTGGGTATAATGACCTCTGACCCCATGCTGGGTATAATGACCTGTGACCCCATGCTGGGTATAATGACCTCTGACCCCATGCTGGGTATAATGACCTGTGACCCCATGCTGGGTATAATGACCTGTGACCCCATGCTGGGTATAATGACCTGTGACCCCATGCTGGGTATAATGACCTGTGACCACATGCTGGGTATAATGACCTGTGACCACATGCTGGGTATAATGACCTCTGAGCCCATGCTGGGTATAATGACCTCTGACCCCATGCTGGGTATAATGACCTCTGACCCCATGCTGGGTATAATTGCCAGATGTTGATTCAGTTACATATTTATTCCCAGAGAATTCGTGTACAGTCACTCAGAATTGAGAAAGCTCGTTGGAAGAACGAGTGAAACGTTTTCAAGAAATCTACAGGACGTCCAGTTGCCTTGATGTATTCTTTACAGATATAGATTGATATAGAATCTCTAGGAAGCATAATTATATGATTGTATTGAAATTGATTTAGAGTAGAGTAACTCCAATTTATGTAAAATTATAATACTGTAACGTCACGTACACACACACACAGGGGGGAGGATAGTGACCACTGCGCTCCACCCTCACCCCTGGCCCTGCCTACTTGCCTCACGAGTCCTGATGACAGGGGACAACTGGACGGCAGTCCTTAACTTAGGATACGTGCGGGAAGGACAGACAAGACAAATAACGGATAGTGAACGGACCGGGTCAAAACCAAGAGGACAACACAATGCAGAGGGATAAGCAAAGAATGGTCAGGAGAAGCCGGGGTCATAAATACCAGGAGAGTCGAGAAGTACCAAAGGAGTCCACAAAGAATATAGTCAGGTGAAAGCAGAGGTCAAAATACCAGGAGGAGCAGGCAAAGGATCGTCAATGAACAGGATCAGGTAAGTACACAGGTATCCAACAAACACCAGGAACCTAAATTAACAGGCGACCTGTATTTATAGTGGGGAGTGAAGGTCATGTGACGTGGCCAGCGTCACATGACCGACAGACCGACCAGTCGAGCACCGAGTGATCAGCTCGTCGCTCAAGGAAGACCTAGGAGCAGGGAGCCTCCCAGCTAGCAAAGCCGCCCTGGGAACGAGGTCAAACACAGATCCTCGCTCCCGAAGCCAAGCAGCAGGTCTGCGGCTGATGGGAGACCGAGTGCGCCTTCGGCACCCCGTTACAAATACTTTCTTTAAATAAACATATTTTTCAAGAAAGTATTTTAATCTGAAGAACAGAACGTTAATCTGTTTTTGGTGTTGACAAATTGACCGCCTGCCCAGTCCTTATTTTACTGGCAGTACTGGTGGATGTGAGGACTCGGTATCAGTGTCATTGATAGGGCAGAGACTTTACAGGAAGGGCAGGACGTATTTTGCCCAGGGAGGTGACAGGACGCAGGATTGAGGATTGCTTAAAACAGTTACAGTAAATGGAAGCCTCAGGCTGAACAGATGTCATGTTATAGATCTACATATGTGATATTATATTATATAGATGTAAAGAACAATAATGGAAGCTCCTGCCTGTGACTGCTGAGAACTTCTCTGGGCTCGAACATGGTCTTATTTGAAGACCTAGCTTTTCACCGGAGCTGTAGACACAAAACAAAGATTTTTCATCAGAGTTTCCATTTTCAGTTTTGGATGCATCTCAGGTATGAAAACCTCCATTTCGTGTCCAGGTTCCAGCGTGCGCTGCCACATACCGGGACCGGAACGGAGCTGACGGAGTCCGAGATGTAAAGCCCCTTTGACTCATGGGGGTCCTGACTCATTCTGCGGCCTCACACACCCGGAGACGCTGTAGACTCAGAAGATGACTCCTGCAGGTTATTTTGGTGACAGGAATCAGAGGCTTCTGGGCTGAGATGCACCTGTCATGGCGACACGTCAGCAGGGCAGCATCAGCCTACAGGGATTGCCTGGTCACCCTGCATTTTGCATGACTTCTAGCTGTAACCCGATCCAGGCCAATGTAACGGAGTCAGGTTCTCCTCCCAGGCACACAGACGAGGCATGTAATGTGTACAAACCACTAGCAGATCCGGGGTGGGGGGATGCGCAACGGGGCAATTGTCCCCCCGAGCTGCTCAGAAGTGGGGGGGAGGCAGCGGCGGGGCACAGGGAGATAAGCGCTTCCATTGCGCTCATCTCCATAGTCATCTGTATGGCTGTGCGGCGGGCAGGGGAGGGAGAGGCGTGTCCCTTCCCCTTCCTCTGATAGGCTGCCGGCCTAGTGCCTGCAGCCTATCAGAGGTCGGCGCAGGTGGGACACAGGCCGGAAGAGGCCTGCATCGCATCACTGACATGGAGGTAAGTATAAGTGTTTCTTTTTTTTTATGTACAATAGTTTTACTGATACATTGGGGGGGCTCTTGTTACTGGCACATGGTAGGGGCACATTTTACTGGCACATGATTGGGGGCACATTTGATTTGCACATTATTGGTGGCACTTATTACTGGCACATTATTGGTGGGCACTATAGGGGCATCTACTGAGACCACAAAGAAGGGGTATTTTATATGGGACACATTATGGTGGGTAAAAGGGGGGAGAGGAGTACTTTGGGGTCATCTACGGGGGGCATTTTATAATTGCAAGTTATGGGAGACACTGAGGGCATCTACTGGGGCACTATACAGACGTGGACAAAATTGTTGGTACCCTTTGGTCAATGAAAGAAAAAGTCACAATGGTCACAGAAATAACTTTAATCTGACAAAAGTAATAATAAATTAAAATTCTATAAATGTTAACCAATGAAAGTCAGACATTGTTTTTCAACCATGCTTCAACAGAATTATGTAAAAAAATAAACTCATGAAACAGGCATGGACAAAAATGATGGTACCCCTAGAAAACACAGAACATAATGTGACCAAAGGGACATGTTAATTCAAGGTGTGTCCACTAATTAGCATCACAGGTGTCTACAACCTTGTAATCAGCCATTGGGCCTATATATATGGCTCCAGGTAATCACTGTGTTGTTTGGTGATATGGTGTGTACCACACTCGACATGGACCAGAGGAAGCAAAGGAAAGAGCTGTCTCAAGAGATCAGAAAGAAAATTATAGACAAGCATGTTAAAGGTAAAGGCTATAAGACCATCTCCAAGCAACTAGATGTTCCTGTGAGTACAGTTGCACATATTATTCATAAGTTTAAGATCCATGGGACTGTAGCCAACCTCCCTGGACGTGGCCGCAGGAGGAAAATTGATGACAAATCTAAGAGACGGATAATCCGAATGGTAACAAAAGAGCCTAGAAAGACTTCTAAAGAGATTCAAGGTGAACTTCATGCTCAAGGAACATCAGTGTCAGATCGCACCATCCGTCGTTGTTTGAGCCAAAGTGGACTACATGGGAGACGACCAAGGAGGACACCATTGTTGAAAACGAATCATAAAAAAGCAAGACTGGAATATGCCAAACTACATGTTGACAAGCCACAAAGCTTCTGGGAGAATGTCCTGTGGACAGATGAGACAAAAATCGAAGTTTTTGCCAAGGCACATCAGCTGTATGTTCACAGACGAAAAAATGAAGCATATCAAGAAAAGAACACTGTCCCTACTGTGAAACATGGAGGAGGCTCTGTTATGTTCTGGGGCTGCTTTGCTGCGTCTGGCACAGGGTGTCTTGAATCTGTGCAGGGTACAATGAAATCTCAAGACTATCAAGGAATTCTAGAGAGAAATGTACTAGCCAGTGTCAGAAAGCTTGGTCTCAGTCGCAGGTCATGGGTCTTGCAACAGGACAATGACCCAAAACACACCGCTAAAAACACCCAAGAATGGCTAAGAGGAAAAAATTGGACTATTCTAAAGTGGCCTTCTATGAGCCCTGACCTCAATCCTATTGAGCATCTTTGGAAGGAGCTGAAACATGCAGTCTGGAAAAGGCACCCTTCAAACCGGACACAACTGGAGCAGTTTGCTCATGAGGAGTGGGCCAAAATACCTGCTGAGAGGTGCAGATGTCTCATTGACAGTTACAGGAAGCGTTTGATTGCAGTGATTGCCTCAAAAGGTTGCGCAACAAAATATTAAGTTAGGGGTACCATCATTTTTGTCCATGCCTGTTTCATGAGTTTATTTTTTTACATAATTCTGTTGAAGCATGGTTGAAAAACAATGTCTGACTTTCATTGGTTAACATTTATAGAATTTTAATTTATTATTACTTTTGTCAGATTAAAGTTATTTCTGTGACCATTGTGACTTTTTCTTTCATTGACCAAAGGGTACCAACAATTTTGTCCACGTCTGTATATGGGGCATTTTATACTGGTACATTATGGGGGCACTAGGAGGAAGGGGGGAGAGGAGCACTATGGGGGAAGTTGACGAAATGGAATTTGATCCGAATTTCAGGAAAAATAAAATTTGTCTTGATCTGAATTTCCTGGTGATTCATGGTAACAAATCGGACTTTTTCTAAAATGGCTGCTTCACCTGTTACAAAGTGAAAGAAGGCCAGGAATGAGGCTACACCCATTAAGCCGCGCAGCCACCCAATCAGAAGATAGCCCTATAAAAAGTCTGATTCCGCCCCGGTTTCAGCCATTTTACACAGGGACGTTACAGACACTAGGGACAGTGTACAGGAAAGACTTTATTCACCAAATAATACTATTGAGCAGTTTAGAGAAAGATTATTCTTAGTGTAGAGAAAGGGAGGCTTTATCCACACTATAGGGAGAGAGCAGGGACAGCTTAGAGATAGTGTAGGGATATAATAGAGAGCCATTATCCACACTATAGGGAGAGAGCAGGGACAGCTTAGAGATAGTGTAGGGATATAATAGGGAGGCTTTATCCACACTACAGGGAAAGAGCAGATAAAGCTTAGAGATAGTGTAGAAATATAATACAGAACCATTATCCACACTATAGGGAGACAGCAGGAACAGCTTAGAGATATTGTAGCTATATAATAGGGAGGCTTTATCCACACTTTAGGGAGAGAGCAGGGTCAGCTTAGAGATAGTGTAGGGATATAATAGGGAGGCTTTATCCACACTATAGGGAGACAGCAGGAACAGCGTAGAGATAGTGTAGGATTATATTAGGGAGGTTTTATCCACACTATAGGGAAAGAGCAGGGAAAGCTTAGAAATAGTGTAGATATATAATAGGGAGGCTTTATCCACAATGCAAAGAGAGAGCAGGGACAGCTTAGAGATAGTATAGGGTTAAATGAGGGAGGCTTTATCCACACTACAGGGAAAGAGCAGAGAAAGCTTAGAGATAGTGTATGGATATAATAGGGAGGCTTTATCCACACTATAGGGAGAGATCAGGGACAGCTTAGAAATAGTGTAGAGATATAATAGGGAGGAATTATACACACTATAGGGAGAGAGCAGGGACAGCTTAGAGATATTGTAGGGATATAATAGAGAGCCATTATCCACAGTATAGGGAGACAGCAGGGACAGCTTAGAGATAGTGTAGCTATATAATAGGGAGACTTTATTTACACTATAGGGAGAGAGCAGGGACAGCTTAGAGATAGTGTAGCTATATAATAGGGAGACTTTATCCACACTATAGGGAGAGAGCAGGGACAGCTTAGAGATAGTGTAGGGTTATATTAGGGAGGCTTTATCCACACTATAGGGAGAGAGCAGGGACAGCTTAGAGATAGTGTAGCTATATAATAGGGAGGCTTTATCCACAGTATAGGGAGAAAGCAGGGACAGCTTAGAGATAGTGTAGCTATATAATAGGGAGGCTTTTTTTACACTATAGGGAGAGAGCAGGGACAGCTTAGAGATAGTGTAGCTATATAATAGGGAGGCTTTATCCACAGTATAGGGAGAAAGCAGGGACAGCTTAGAGATAGTGTAGCTATATAATAGGGAGGCTTTTTTTACACTATAGGGAGAGAGCAGGGACAGCTTAGAAATAGTGTAGAGATATAATGGGGAAGAATTATCCACACTATAGGGCGAGAGCAGGGACAGCTTAGAGATATTCTAGGGATATAATAGAGAGCCATTATGGAAACTATAGGGAGAGCAGGGACAGCGTAGAGATAGTATAGCTATATAATAGGGAGACTTTATCCACACTATAGGGAGAGAGCAGGGACAGCTTAGAGATCATGTAAGGATATAATAGAGAGACATTATCCACACTATAGGGAGACAGCAGAGACAGCTTGGAGATAGTGTAGCTATATAATAGGGAGGCTTTATCCACACTATAGCGAGAGAGCAGGGACAGCTTAGAGATAGTGTAGGGATATAATATGGAGGCTTTATCCACATTATAGGGAAAAGAGCAGGGACAGCTTAGAGATAGTATAGGTATATAACAGGGAGGCTTTATCCACACTATAGGAAGAGAGCAGGGACAGCTTAGAGATAGTGTAGGGATATAATAGAGAACCATTATCCACACTATAGGGAGAGAGCAGGGACAGCTTAGAGATAGTGTAGGGTTATAATATGGAGGCTTTATCCACACTATAGGAAGAGAGCAGGGACAGCTTAGAGATAGTGTAGGGATATAATAGAGAACCATTATCCACACTATAGGGAGAGAGCAGGGACAGCTTAGAGATAGTGTAGGGATATAACAGGGAGGCTTTATCCACACTATAGGAAGAGAGCAGGGACAGCTTAGAGATAGTGTAGGGATATAAAAGAGAGCCATTATTCACAGTATAGGGAGACAGTCCACGGTGTGACATCACCGGCTCCCCTGCTTAGTCAGTCTCTTGCATTTACAAAGCTACGGGTCCTGTCTCGTGGCACAAGACCCTGAACATCTGCCATCCTCCATGAGCTGGCGGGCGAATTCTGCCATGTGCTGAATGGGATGAGTGACCGTAAATTCAGAAACTTCCCTGCCCTCCATGATCACTACTGTATGTCACATATCTCCACTGCTGCAACCCTTCTATACATGACTGATATCAGTCGCTCCAGCGCCGATATAACCTCCAGTGGCAATACATCATATGTGACCGATATCAGCCGCTCCTCTTATAACGCTCCAGCTCTGATATAACCTCCAGACATTACATTATATGTGACTGATATCAGCCGCTATTCTTATAACGCTCCAGTACTGATATAACCTCCAGAGACATTACATCATATGTGACTGATATCAGCCGCTCCTCTTATAACACTCCAGCGCTGATATAACCTCCAGAGACATTACATCACATGTGACTGATATCAGCCGCTCCTCTTATAACGCTCCAGTACTGATATAACCTCCAGAGACATTACATCATATGTGACTGATATCAGCCGCTCCTCTTATAACGCTCCAGTACTGATATAACCTCCAGACATTACATTATATGTGACTGATATCAGCCGCTCCTCTTATAACGCTCCAGCACTGATATAACCTCCAGAGACATTACATCATATGTGACTGATATCAGACGCTCCTCTTATAACGCTCCAGCACTGATATAACCTCCAGAGACATTACATCATATGTGACCGATATCAGCCGCTCCTCTTATAACGCTCCAGCGCTGATATAACCTCCACAGACATTACATCACATGTGACTGATATCAGCCGCTCCTCTTATAACGCTCCAGCGCTGATATAACCTCCAGAGACATTACATCACATGTGACTGATATCAGACGCTCCTCTTATAACGCTCCAGCTCTGATATAACCTCCAGACATTACATTATATGTGACTGATATCAGCCGCTCCTCTTATAACGCTCCAGCGCTGATATAACCTCCAGACATTACATCACATGTGACTGATATCAGACGCTCCTCTTATAACGCTCCAGCTCTGATATAACCTCCAGACATTACATTATATGTGACTGATATCAGCCGCTCCTCTTATAACGCTCCAGCGCTGATATAACCTCCAGAGACATTACATCATATGTGACTGATATCAGCCGCTCCTCTTATAACGCTCCAGTACTGATATAACCTCCAGAGACATTACATCACATGTGACTGATATCAGCCGCTCCTCTTATAACGCTCCAGCACTGATATAACCTCCAGAGACATTACATCATATGTGACTGATATCAGCCGCTCCTCTTATAACGCTCCAGCGCTGATATAACCTCCAGAGACATTACATCATATGTGACTGATATCAGCCACTCCTCTAATAACGCTCCAGCACTGATATAACCTCCAGAGACATTACATCACATGTGACTGATATCAGCCGCTCCTCTTATAACGCTCCAGCGCTGATATAACCTCCAGACATTACATCACATGTGACTGATATCAGCCGCTCCTCTTATAACGCTCCAGTACTGATATAACCTCCAGACATTACATCATATGTGACTGATATCAGCCGCTCCTCTTATAACGCTCCAGTACTGATATAACCTCCACAGACATTACATCACATGTGACTGATATCAGCCGCTCCCCTTATAACGCTCCAGCTCTGATATAACCTCCAGAGACATTACATCATATGTGACTGATATCAGTCACTCCTCTTATAACGCTCCAGCTCTGATATAACCTCCAGACATTACATTATATGTGACTGATATCAGCCGCTCCTCTTATAACGCTCCAGCGCTGATATAACCTCCAGAGACATTACATCATATGCGACTGATATCAGCCGCTCCTCTTATAACGCTCCAGCGCTGATATAACCTCCAGAGACATTACATCATATGCGACTGATATCAGCCGCTCCTCCTATAACGCTCCAGCACTGATATAACCTCCAGACATTACATCATATGTGACTAATATCAGACGCTCCTCTTATAACGCTCCAGCTCTGATATAACCTCCACAGACATTACATCACATGTGACTGATATCAGCCGCTCCTCTTATAACGCTCCAGCGCTGATATAACCTCCAGAGACATTACATCACATGTGACTGATATCAGCCGCTCCTCTTATAACGCTCCAGTGCTGATATAACCTCCAGACATTACATCATATGTGACTGATATCAGCCGCTCCTCTTATAACGCTCCAGCACTGATATAACCTCCAGACATTACATCATATGTGACTGATATCAGCCGCTCCTCTTATAACGCTCCAGTGCTGATATAACCTCCAGAGACATTACATCATATGTGACTGATATCAGCCGCTCCTCTTATAACGCTCCAGCGCTGATATAACCTCCAGAGATATTACATCACATGTGACTGATATCAGCCACTCCTCTTATAACGCTCCAGCTCTGATATAACCTCCAGACATTACATCACATGTGACTGATATCAGCCGCTCCTCTTATAACGCTCCAGCACTGATATAACCTCCACAGACATTACATCATATGTGACTGAGATCAGCCGCTCCTCTTATAACGCTCCAGCGCTGATATAACCTCCAGAGACATTACATCATATGTGACCGATATCGGCCGCTCCTCTTATAACGCTCCAGCGCTGATATAACCTCCAGAGACATTACATCATATGTGACCGATATCAGCCGCTCCTCTTATAACGCTCCAGCGCTGATATAACCTCCAGACATTACATCATATGTGACCGATATCAGCCGCTCCTCTTATAACGCTCCAGCGCTGATATAACCTCCAGACATTACATCATATGTGACTGATATCAGCCGCTCCTCTTATAACGCTCCAGCGCTGATATAACCTCCAGACATTACATCATATGTGACTGATATCAGCCGCTCCTCTTATAACGCTCCAGCGCTGATATAACCTCCAGACATTACATCACATGTGACTGATATCAGCCGCTCCTCTTATAACGCTCCAGCTCTGATATAACCTCCAGACATTACATCACATGTGACTGATATCAGCCGCTCCTCTTATAACGCTCCAGCTCTGATATAACCTCCAGACATTACATCACATGTGACTGATATCAGCCGCTCCTCTTATAACGCTCCAGCGCTGATATATCCTCCAGACATTACATCATATGTGACTGATATCAGCCGCTCCTCTTATAACGCTCCAGCTCTGATATAACCTCCAGACATTACATCATATGTGACTGATATCAGCCGCTCTCCTTATAATGCTCCAGCGCTGATATAACCTCCGGAGACATTACATCATATGTGACTGATATCAGCCGCTCCTCTTATAACGCTCCAGTGCTGATATAACCTCCAGAGACATTACATCACATGTGACTGATATCAGCCGCTCCTCTTATAACGCTCCAGCACTGATATAACCTCCAGAGACATTACATCACATGGGACTGATATCAGCCGCTCCTCTTATAACGCTCCAGCACTGATATAACCTCCAGAGACATTACATCATATGTGACCGATATCAGCCGCTCCTCTTATAACGCTCCAGCACTGATATAACCTCCAGAGACATTACATCATATGTGACTGATATCAGCCGCTCCTCTTATAACGCTCCAGCACTGATATAACCTCCAGAGACATTACATCATATGTGACTGATATCAGCCGCTCCTCTTATAATGCTCCAGCGCTGATATAACCTCCAGACATTACATCACATGTGACTGATATCAGCCGCTCCTCTTATAACGCTCCAGCGCTGATATAACCTCCAGACATTACATCACATGTGACTGATATCAGTCACTCCTCTTATAACGCTCCAGTACTGATATAACCTCCAGACATTACATCACATGTGACTGATATCAGCCGCTCCTCTTATAACGCTCCAGCTCTGATATAACCTCCAGACATTACATCACATGTGACTGATATCAGCCGCTCCTCTTATAACGCTCCAGCGCTGATATAACCTCCAGACATTACATCATATGTGACTGATATCAGCCGCTCTCCTTATAATGCTCCAGCGCTGATATAACCTCCGGAGACATTACATCATATGTGACTGATATCAGCCGCTCCTCTTATAACGCTCCAGCACTGATATAACCTCCAGAGACATTACATCATATGTGACTGATATCAGCCGCTCCTCTTATAATGCTCCAGCTCTGATATAACCTCCAGACATTACATCATATGTGACTGATATCAGCCGCTCCTCTTATAACGCTCCAGTGCTGATATAACCTCCAGAGACATTACATCACATGTGACTGATATCAGCCGCTCCTCTTATAACGCTCCAGCACTGATATAACCTCCAGAGACATTACATCATATGTGACTGATATCAGCCGCTCCTCTTATAATGCTCCAGCGCTGATATAACCTCCAGACATTACATCACATGTGACTGATATCAGCCGCTCCTCTTATAACGCTCCAGCGCTGATATAACCTCCAGACATTACATCACATGTGACTGATATCAGCCGCTCCTCTTATAACGCTCCAGTGCTGATATAACCTCCAGGGACATTACATCACATGTGACTGATATCAGCCGCTCCTCTTATAACGCTCCAGTACTGATATAACCTCCAGACATTACATTATATGTGATATCAGTCTCCATTTAATGGGACTAAACTGCGAGCAGCACCTTGGCATTGAGACGCAAGATCTGCGCCAGAATCGCCATCCTGACAGTTTCAGCTGCAGAATAAACAAGAGCTTTTTAAATGGTCAATATTTGCCGTGCCATCTGGGGGGTGACGTCACACATTGCTGGAACGTGTACCTGCCGGTTTATTTTCATTTGTGTAATGTGTAGGGGCAGCATTTTTGTAATTTACATTAATTAATGAAATTGTACATTTCTTTAAGAAAAACAGCTGTAAAGTGGCCCATTTAGAGCGGTAGCAGCGCTCCTCGTCCTCGTCCGCTCATAAGTCCGGGCCACAGATAAAAATGTATAATGTCATTAACTAAAGTATATTAGACAGAAGCATCGCTGCCCAGATACATCACACAAACAAAAATAGAGCCCAAAACAGAAGTGGATTTGTGATGTAAGGGAAATAAGGAAGGATTTTCCCTACACATGGAACCACGTCCAAGAGCTTTCTGCGCGAAGCATCCGGACTGAATCCTGAGCCAGTCATGTCCGTGGGTCTGAAATATTTACGCATCAGTTCTGCGTTCAGGAAAAGTCGCAGCATCTTCTATAGTCTGCGTTTCTCAAGCAGCTCTAGTTCCATAGAAGTGAATGGGGCTACAGTAAAAAACGGATTGTGTCTGGATACAATGTGTTTTTCACTGATGGTCGCTCGGAGATGTAGATTGTTATTCTTTAGTTTTTTTTCTCATGAGCGTGAAAAATGCATCAAAAACTGATTGCACCCACCCGGAAAATTCTGAACGCAATCACAGACAAAACTGACTGAAACCATCATTTCTATTCCTGAACAGACCCGAGAGGATCCGTAACACCGTGTGAACAAGGTCTAAGCAGAAGAATCTCCTTCTCCTCTGCATGGAGACGCTCATTCAGCATCACATGGCAGAATTAGCCCGCCAGCTCATGCAGGATGGCAGATGTTCAGGGTCTTGTGCCACGAGGCAGGACCCGTAGCTTTGACTAAGGAGGGGAGCCGGTGATGTCACACCGTGGACTAATATGGAAGTAGGGAGGGTTCAGGGCTCTCATATGCTGGGCTGGCGGTGACGTCACCATGGTGCTAGCCCCTCTGGCATACATAAGAGCACAGCGAGCAGCATGAGCAGCACAGAGGAGCACCTCCTGAGACCCAGGGACCCAACACTATCGCCTCCGCTCACCCACTCAGTAAGTGTCATTTACTCCATCTGCTAAGTATTTATTGTCTCCTTTACTGTCAAGCTCTAGGGTTTGCTGAAGCGGGTGCATTCTGCAGGAAACCAGATACATCCAGGTTCTGCAGATGTATACATTGTTCTTTACCAGGCTGCGCTCCATCCATGATGCCTCCCCAGCAGACCAGCAGTAATGACAGCTGATACAGTTGGAAGGAGGCAAAACTGTGTTAACATGTGCATCAAGGGGTTAATATGAAATACCATGGTTAAGAACACGTCAGCCCCCAGAAATTCATAACTGTCTTCTTTTCCTTTAAGACATGACCCTGAACCGTAGCGACAGGACCAAGAGTCTGGAGAAGAGGCGAGGGAGCATGCCATTCGCTGTGCACCAGCAGCTCCACCGGAGGAGCATGCCGGTAGACGATAAGGAGTTACATGGAAGTTCTAAAGCCAGCGAGCTGGCCAAGCTGATGCGCTGCCCCTCCTATAACCCAACTGACGAGCCCCAAGAAAGCTGGAACTCCGACTCCTCAGACTCTGTCATCTCCTCTGGAAGCGACTCTGAAGATCAGCTCTTTAAAGTCATTCTGCTTGGGGAACACGGGGTTGGCAAGTCTAGCTTGGCCAGGATTTTTGGTGGAGTGGAGGATCTACAAGATGTAGAGGAGGCAGGTAAGAGGTTAAAAATGTTCTCACAGAAAGTTCCCCAAACCTCAAAATGTAGAAGTCAAAGGATCAATTCAAGGAAGTAAAGTAACGTTTTTGGCTTTTGTTCTCTGTGCTCACCCATGGAGACCCCAGGACGGATCCTGTCCACACATTCTCCCAGGGTCACAGCAGCAACCCTAAGACTTTCTACGGCCAGATGTATGTGTAGTGACAGTGTTGATGTGCCAGCCTCAGCAGCCATATAACTGACAGCCACAGTTACCGGTGACGGTGCCAGCCTCAGCAGCCATATAACTGACAGCCACAGTTACCGGTGACGGTGCCAGCCTCAGTGGCCATATTACTGACAGCCACAGTTACCAGTGACGGTGCCAGCCTCAGTGGCCATATTGGTGACAGCCAAAGTTACCAGTGACGGTGCCAGCCTCAGTGGCCATATTACTGACAGCAACAGTTACCAGTGACTGTGCCAGGCTCAGTGGCCATATTACTGACAGCCACAGTTACTGGTGACTGTGCCAGCATCAGTGGCCATATTGGTGACAGCCACAGTTACCAGTGACTGTGCCAGCCTCAGTGGCCATATTGGTGACAGCCACAGTTACCAGTGACTGTGCCAGCCTCAGTGGCCATATCACTGATAGCCACAGTTACCGGTGACTGTGCCAGCCTCAGTGGCCATATTGGTGACAGCCACAGTTACCGGTGACTGTGCCAGCCTCAGTGACTATATTACTGACAGCCATAGTTACCGGTGACAGTGCCAGCCTCAGTGCCTATATTACTGACAGCCATAGTTACCGGTGGCGGTGCCAGCCACAGCGGCCATATTAGTGAAAGCCACAGTTACTGGTGACGGTGCCAGCCTCAGAGCCTATATTACTGACAGCCACAGTTACTGGTGACAGTGCCAGCCTCAGTGGCCATATTACTGACAGCCACAGTTACCAGTGACGGTGCCAGCCTCAGTGGCCATATTGGTGACAGCCACAGTTACCGGTGACGGTGCCAGCCTCAGTGGCCATATTGGTGACAGCCACAGTTACCGGTGATGGTGCCAGCCTCAGTGCCTTTTATTACTGACAGCCATAGTTACCGGTGACAGTGCCAGCCTCAGTAGCCATATTGGTGACAGCCACAGTTACCGGTGACAGTGCCAGCCTCAGTGGCCATATTGGTGACAGCCACAGTTACTGGTGACAATGCCATCCTCAGTGCCTATATTACTGACACTCAGCCACAGTTACCGGTGACAGTGCCAGCCTCAGTTACCAGTGACGGTGCCAGCCTCAGTGGCCATATTACTGACAGCCACAGTTACCGGTGACAATGCCAACCTCAGTGGCCATATTAGTGACAGCCACAGTTACCAGTGATGGTGCCAGCCTCAGTGCCTATATTACTGACAGCCACAGTTACCGGTGACAGTGCCAGCCTCAGTGGCCATATTATTGACAGCCACAGTTACTGGTGACGGTGCCAGCCTCAGAGCCTATACTACTGACAGCCACAGTTACCAGTGATGGTGCCAGCCTCAGTGCCTATACTACTGACAGCCAGTTACCAGTGATGGTGCCAGCCTCAGTGCCTATATTACTGACAGCCACAGTTACCGGTGACGGTGCCAGCCTCAGTGGCCATATTAGTGCCACCACAGTTACCGGTGACAGTGCCAGCCTCAGTGGCCATATAATGTATAGCCCTGCTTGCACTCTCGATGTGTAGACCACCACAGGGTTTGTGGCTCCTTCGGACGTTATCGATCCCGCTGTACATGCGCCCAGTGTCCGCTGACAGCTCGGGGACTGCTGTAGCCGTCAGTACAGTGCACTCCCTGGCGCGTATCATATTAGTGCAATCTCCCATCCTGACCAGATGACGCCCTCCTTCCTGACTCCAGTTATTCTTGGAAAGCTGAGCTGCTTGTCACCTAATGTGATCGTTTAACCCTTTAGTGCATGACTACAACCCACATTGTGGATGGTTATGCTGCAGGCAACTCACTAATCAAATTTGTTTCCTTTTTCCAGGAAATACATATGACAGATCGATTGTGGTGGACGGAGAGGAAGCCAGTCTGTTAGTCTTCGATATTTGGGAGCAGGTACGTTATAAACCCCAATATTAAACATACAAAGTCACATTGTAAATATATTACAATATTTATCTAGTGCTGTCTGTATTGTACTCCAGAGCTGTAATCAGAATTCTGAAGGCTTCAGAACTGAAATCTCCTGGCAGAATTCCCTGCTTGTTCAGTGTCTGCACACAGCTTTCTCCCCCGCATTATAGGAGCCCAATAGGTTCTTAGGGGGTCCACAAGGTTGCTGACAGTAGAATTGTGAATGCAGCTCTGGAGTATAATCAGTAATGTCATGCATTTACAAGGTGGCTGCACAGTTTATGGGGATTTTATGTAGATATAAAATGGACTTTGAGTAAAGTTGATTCATTTGCTTCTGTACATTGTATCCCTACATATGGAGGTTTCCGAGGTTGACTGTCCATATTTGCTGAGGTGTTAAGTATATGACGTCCAGCAGGGGGTGCACCTCTTATTTGAGGAGATGATCAGCCGCTAATTAACCCCCCAGAGACAATGTGCTTTCTGCTCACTGAGCCACTTTCCTCATTTGCATAAACAATTTCCCCCTAAGTGACGGACGGGTGACAATTACCATGTGACATTTCTGCTTCTAGGATGACAACCACTGGCTGCACAACCAGTGCATGAAAATGGGAGACGCTTATGTCATCGTGTACTCAGTGACAGACAAAGCCAGCTTCGAGAAAGCGTCCGAGCTCCGAATCCAGCTGCGCAGAGCTCGCCAGTCCGAGGATATCCCCATCATCCTAGTGGGAAATAAGAGTGATCTGGTGCGGTCACGGGAGGTGTCTGTGGAAGGTGAGCAGAGAGGACTGCAACCATTTCTGAAGAGGTCGCAGACTTAGTCTGCAGAGAATAGATAATGACTACCAGATTGGTGGGAGAGTCACCAGTCAGCAGTGGGAGCCGTGGCATTCCAGCAAGCTCCGCACTGGTTGTCTACTTAGTAGCTGTGGTGCAGGGCGCTGCAGTAGGAGTTGCAGTCTTGCAGCTTTCCCCCCTCTCCCCATTCAGAAGACATGCATGCTGAGTGTGTGTATGAGGGGTGTATGGCCGGCTCTACAGATGCCAGTGCCCATGCCAACATTGGGCATCTGTGTGGTTGATTGCAGTCATTGGAAGCGTTATCTTCTTGTGCCCAAAGGCTTTCTCATAAATGGTGCAGGATAGGAGGAGGCCATGTGTGAGGGCAGCTTTGGTCGGGGGGCTCCTTTTTCCTTCTAACACTCTTCCATATTCTTACAGAGGGTCGCGCCTGTGCGGTGGTATTCGATTGCAAGTTCATCGAGACCTCGGCTTCCCTCCACCACAATGTCAAAGACCTTTTCGAGGGCATTGTGCGTCAGATCAGGCTCCGCAAAGACAGCAAAGAGGACAACGCCAGGAGAATGGCCAGCAGCAAGAGGAGGGAGAGCATAGGCAAGAAAGCCAAGAGATTCCTGGGGAGGATTGTAGCCAAAAATAACAAAAAGATGGCCTTCAAACAGAAATCCAAATCCTGCCACGACTTATCCGTCCTCTGAAGAGGCCGCTGGATGCCTGGAGGAAATACTTGACTTTCTTTGGAATGGAGATGTATAAAGTGATAGATTAAAACCAATCTAGAACTCAGATTTTCATTTCTAATTTCTGCCTTAATAAGCGGCTCTGGAACGTGGCATCTGGACACCGAGGCGTTTTGTGCAAGGATTTGTCGGCAGTCAGCGACTTTGTGCCTCCTCGTCACTTGCTCGTTGTCCGGTCGGAACCAGTTGGTTTGGAGTTAGAGATAAAAATTACTTTTGTGTTAAAACTTGAATTTTTGTACGCAGGCTCGTACACCCCACTCCTACTTTTACCTTGGAGGTTCATGTGATCACATTGGCGCAGAGACCTCGGCAGTGATGGCGCGTAGGCTGCAGCTTTTTTTGGACTGTATTGCACTTCGATGAATTGTTATCAATTTGAATGTATTTGTTTACATGAAGCATTTTCTAATAAACTATTTCCTGCTATAAACCCCGAGGTCTGATGACTGGCGAGACCAGGGCCTGCTCACTACTGTTACTCCAGGGGTTCACATACATAATAGAATACAAGACTGATACAAAGGGGCAGAGGACCCTGCAGCCAGAGCTTACAAGGGCAGGAGACCGTAGGCTCGCCGGGCTGTCTGGGGCCTTATTGGGTGGGGTCTCAGGTGGCTTTTTAGGTTTGGATGTTGGGGGAGAGTCGGATGTGCTGGGTTAGCGAGTTCCAGAGTATGGGGGGTGCACGTGAGAAAGCTTGTAGATGAATGTGCGAGGAACAGAGGAGGAGGTCCTGTGAGGAGGTGGCTGGGGAGGTATCGGGAGAGCAGGTCGCTGTTAGTGTTTTGAACTAGAGGGCAATGAGGAGCCAGAGAAGAAACAGGGGCAAGGTGCAATAACCGGGCAGCATGGATGGATCGGAGGGGCACAAGAGTGGGAGATGGGAGGCCGCAGAGGAGGATGATGCAGTAGTCCAGCCAGGAGATGATGAGAGTATGTGGAGATGAGAGATGTTTTCAGTTGTAGGAGGTAGTAAGGACTTGGATGTGTGATTTGAAGGATAGGATGGTATCGAAGACTTGTGAGACTGGAGAAAACATGGAGCAATTAACCGTGATTGACAGGTTCGGTGAGGACCGCGTGACAAGGGGAAAGATGAAGTCATTAAAACACTGTCAGCTCCACGACCAGCGATGCCGGTGTAACGCTACAATACCCTACTTCCTGAGATTTCCCTACCTCGTAACTTCGGGTCGCACCGGAAATGACGTAAGGCGGCGTGCCGGAGTTGTGCCGATCTGCGCATGCGCAAAACGACGGTTTAGGGAAATCTCACAGCGGAGTTCAGCTGGACATCAGGACACTGCTCATGCGCCAGAGAGCCTCACGGTAGGGAAAAATTATGGCCCAGTGCGCAAGCACGGCTAACTACAGGACATCCATCCGATCTCCGCGCCTGCGCAGTGTGGGGGTAGGAAGATCTGATGGCCATTTATTCATATATATATATATATACACAGTGAGGAACAGAAGTATTTGAACACCCGGCGATTTTGCAAGTTCTCCCACTTAGAAATCATGGAGGGGTCTGAAATTCACATTGTGGGTGCATTCCCACTCTAAGAGACAGAATAAAAAAAAAAATTTCAGGAAATCACATTGTATGATTTTTAAAGAATGTATTTGTCTTGCACTGCTGAACATAAGTATTTGAACACCTGAGAAAATCAGTGTTAATATTTGGTACAGGAGCCTTTGTTTGCAAATACAGAGGTCCTGTAGTTCTTGACCAGGTTTGCACACACTGCAACAGGGATTTTGGCCGACTCCTCCACACAGATCTTCTCAAGATCTGTCAGATTTCGGGACTGTCGCTGAGCAACATGGAGTTTCAGCTCCCTCCAAAGATGTTCTATTGGATTTAGGTCTGGAGACTGGCTAGGCCACTCCAGAACCTTGATATGCTTCTTACGGAGCCGCTCCTTGGTTATCCTGGCTGTGTGCTTTGGGTCGTTGTCATGTTGGAAGACCCAGCCACGACCCATCTTCAATGCTCTGACTGAGGGAAGGAGGTTGTTGCTCAAAATCTCACAATAAACTGGCCCCATTCATCCTCTCCTTAATACAGTGCAGTCGTCCTGTCCCCTTCGCAGAAAAGCACCCCCAAAGCATGATGTTACCACCCCCATGCTTCACAGTAGGGATATGTTCTTGGGATGCAACTCATCCTTCTTTTTCCTCCAAACACGACGAGTGAAGTTTAGACCAAAAAGTTCTACTTTGGTCTCATCTGACCACATTGACTTTCTCCCATGCCTCCTCTGAATCATCCAGATGGTCATTGGCAAACTTCAGACGGGCCTGGACATGTGATGACTTGAGCAGGAGAACCTTATGTGCAATGCATGATTTGAAACAATGACGGCATAGTGTTCTACCGACAGTGACCTTTGAAACTGTGGTCCCAGCTCTCTTCATGTCATTGACCAGCTCCTCCTTGTAGTTCTGGGCTGATTCCTTACCTTTCTTATTATCAGTGACACCCCATGAGATGAGATCTTGCATGGAGCCCCAGTCCGAGGGAGACTGACAGTCGTCTTTAGCCTCTTCTATTTTCTAACAATTGCTCCAACAGTTGATCTATATTCACCAAGGTGCTTGGCAATTGCCCCATAGCCCTTTCCAGCCTTGTGGAGGTCCACAATTTTGTCTCTGGTGTCTTTTGACAGCTCTTTGGTCTTGCCCATGGTAGTAGTTGGCGTCTGACTGACTGTGGGGTGGACAAGTGTCTTTAAAGAGTTTAGACAGGTGCTACTAAGTTAGATTAATGAGTGGAGTAGAGGTGGACTTTTTAAAGGCACAGTAACAGGTCTTTGAGAGCCAGAATTCTTCCTGTTTCTCAGGTGTTCAAATACTTATGTTCAGCAGTGCAAGCCAAATAAATTCTTTAAAAATCATACAATGTGATTTCCTGAAATTTTTATTTTATTCTGTCTCTCAGAGTGGGAATGCACCTACAATGTGAATTTCAGACCCCTCCATGATTTCTAAGTGGGAGAACTTGCAAAATCGCCGGGTGTTCAAATACTTCTGTTCCTCACTGTATATAACAAAAAAAATGGCCATCAGATCTCCCTACCCCCACACCGCCTGCGCTGAGATCTGATGGATGTCCTGTAGTTAGCTGCGCTTGCGCACTGGGCCATAATTTTTCCCTACCCTAAGGCTGGTGAGGCTCTCTGGCGCATGTGCAGTGTCCCGGTGTCCAGCTGAACTCCGCTGTGAGATTTCCCTAAACCGTTGTTTTGCACATGCGCAGATCGGCACAACTCCGGCACGCCGCCTCACGTCATTTCAGGTGCAACCGGAAGTTACGAGGTAGGGAAATCTCACAAAGTAGGGTAATGTAACGTTACACCCCATCTATGATGAAATGTTTGTTATTACATTTGAATGCACCTTTTCAAAATGCAATTTTGTTGTCAGACACCTATCAAAGAGCGAAGCTATACACTGTGCAGATACTGAACCAGCAGGGCATGTAATGTAATTACAGCTCTGAAGACTACGGATTTGTAGCCACACCTCTGGAGTACATCAGCAGAATAGTGAGTGCAGCTCTGGAGTATAATACAGGATGTAACTCAGGATCAGTACAGGATAAGTAATGTATGTACACAGTGACTGCACCAGCAGAATAGTGAGTGCAGCTCTGGAGTATAATACAGGATGTAACTCAGGATCAGTACAGGATAAGTAATGTATGTACACAGTGACTGCACCAGCAGAATAGTGAGTGCAGCTCTGGAGTATAATACAGGATGTAACTCAGGATCAGTACAGGATAAGTAATGTATGTACACAGTGACTGCACCAGCAGAATAGTGGGTGCAGCTCTGGAGTATAATACTGGATGTAACTCAGGATCAGTACAGGATAAGTAATGTATGTACACAGTGACTGCACCAGCAGAATAGTGAGTGCAGCTCTGGAGTATAATACAGGATGTAACTCAGGATCAGTACAGGATAAGTAATGTATGCACACAGTGACTGCACCAGCAGAATAGTGAGTGCAGCTCTGGAGTATAATACAGGATGTAACTCAGGATCAGTACAGGATAAGTAATGTATGTACACAGTGACTGCACCAGCAGAATAGTGAGTGCAGCTCTGGTGTATAATACAGGATGTAACTCAGGATCAGTACAGGATAAGTAATGTATGTACACAGTGACTGCACCAGCAAAATAGTGAGTGCAGCTCTGGTGTATAATACAGGATGTAACTCAGGATCAGTACAGGATAAGTAATGTATGTACACAGTGACTGCACCAGCAGAATAGTGAGTGCAGCTCTGGAGTATAATACAGGATGTAACTCAGGATCAGTACAGGATAAGTAATGTATGTACACAGTGACTGCACCAGCAGAATAGTGAGTGCAGCTCTGGAGTATAATACAGGATGTAACTCGGGATCAGTACAGGATAAGTAATGTATGTACACAGTGACTGCACCAGCAGAATAGTGAGTGCAGCTCTGGAGTATAATACAGGATGTAACTCAGGATCAGTACAGGATAAGTAATGTATGTACACAGTGACTGCACCAGCAGAATAGTGAGTGCAGCTCTGGTGTATAATACAGGATGTAACTCAGGATCAGTACAGGATAAGTAATGTATGTACACAGTGACTGCACCAGCAGAATAGTGAGTGCAGCTCTGGAGTATAATACAGGATGTAACTCGGGATCAGTACAGGATAAGTAATGTATGTACACAGTGACTGCACCAGCAGAATAGTGAGTGCAGCTCTGGAGTATAATACAGGATGTCACTCGGGATCAGTACAAGATAAGTAATGTATGTACAGTGACTGCACCAGCAGAATAGTGAGTGCAGCTCTGGAGTATAATACAGGATGTAACTCAGGATCAGTACAGGATAAGTAATGTATGTACACAGCGACTGCACCAGCAGAATAGTGAGTGCAGCTCTGGAGTATAATACAGGATGTAACTCAGGATCAGTACAGGATAAGTAATGTATGTACACAGTGACTGCACCAGCAGAATAGTGAGTGCAGCTCTGGAGTATAATACAGGATGTAACTCAGGATCAGTACAGGATAAGTAATGTATGTACACAGTGACTGCACCAGCAGAATAGTGAGTGCAGCTCTGGAGTATAATACAGGATGTAACTCAGGATCAGTACAGGATAAGTAATGTATGTACACAGTGACTGCACCAGCAGAATAGTGAGTGCAGCTCTGGAGTAGAATACAGGATGTAACGCAGGATCAGTACAGGATAAGTAATGTATGTACACAGTGACTGCACCAGCAGAATAGTGAGTGCAGCTCTGGAGTATAATACAGGATGTAACTCAGGATCAGTACAGGATAAGTAATGTATGTACACAGTGACTGCACCAGCAGAATAGTGAGTGCAGCTCTGGAGTATAATACAGGATGTAACTCAGGATCAGTACAGGATAAGTAATGTATGTACACAGTGACTGCACCAGCAGAATAGTGAGTGCAGCTCTGGAGTATAATACAGGATGTAACTCAGGATCAGTACAGGATAAGTAATGTATGTACACAGTGACTGCACCAGCAGAATAGTGAGTGCTGCTCTGGAGTATAATACAGGATGTAACTCAGGATCAGTACAGGATAAGTAATGTATGTACACAGTGACTGCACCAGCAGAATAGTGAGTGCAGCTCTGGGGTATAATACAGGATGTAACTCAGGAGCAGTACTGGATAAGTAATGTATGTACACAGTGACTGCACCAGCAGAATAGTGAGTGCAGCTCTGGAGTATAATACAGGATGTAACTCAGGATCAGTACAGGATAAGTAATGTATGTACACAGTGACTGCACCAGCAGAATAGTGAGTGCAGCTCTGGAGTATAATACAGGATGTAACTCAGGATCAGTACAGGATAAGTAATGTATGTGCACAGTGACTGCACCAGCAGAATAGTGAGTGCAGCTCTGGAGTATAATACAGGATGTAACTCAGGATCAGTAATGTATGTACACAGTGACTGCACCAGCAGAATAGTGAGTGCAGCTCTGGAGTATAATATGGGAAGTATATTTACATACTGCAGTCATAGGGTATATAGCTGGGGATACCTACAAGAAGCGACTCACAGTTTTTTTATTGTCACTTTCACTTTAATGGCTGGACGTGCTTTTTAAAAATTGATGAGCAGCAATTTCCACAAAACTGTGGATGTCCTTTATTTAACTCTTGGTTGGAAGAGCCATGTTACTGCATAGAGTATTTGGGACTGGAGAAGTAATCTCCGGAGTCCGGGACATGTGGCTGGGCTGTGACACTAGACCCTCAATCCAAGCTCAGGGGGCAGCCATAGTCTGATCTCGGTGAATAGGATCCTTTGTATTGCTGCCCATTAGGAGTGGAGTCTGCCCAAACGTATTCACGTCCACAATCCTTTGTAATAGTCTTTACAATACATTTGTATCACATTTATTGAGGTATAATTGAGCCACGCAACTGTGCGGCAATGGATCAGTCGGAGGAAATCACTGCAGGGGTCTGAATCTTGGCCGCTGGTGTCCTTGGAGCCGTAGGGTTAATAATCTGCCCTGCTTGAGGTACAAAGATCAGGCGTTGCATCCGGATGAACCATATGGAAAGTAATTGGTGCTCTCCTTCTGCTCTATTTATAAAGCTGTAAAGGGGAACCCCTTCCTTCTACAAGACGTCAGCGAGGAAATAGAATCTGACTGGAATAAACTGGAGCCGGGTCCTGTTATTAGAGCAGAAGGAAAGGCATTTTCCAGCAGCTGCCCCAACCGCAGGCATTAGTAAGGCGGGGATTGTAATTTTTGCAGGAAGCTTTTGATTGTGCTTGATATGCATTGCAGCAGCAGAGAGATGGCAGATCCACAGGCGGGTCCCACTGAGCCCGGCGCCCGCAGGTGGGCCAAGTCATTTCTATGTCACCTGTGATCCTGAGCAGGGCATTCTGACAGCCTCTATGGGGGTCCTTTGATTGGGACTAGAGATTAGCGAATATTTAAAAACAACAATTTGATTCGATCCGAATTTATTTGTGATGTATTGCGTAAAAAATCTGCTATTTCCTGTCTGCAGAGAGCCTGTATAGTGATGTAGGCGAGTTCTCCTAGGGGCAACTATGCCCCCCACTGCACTAAACATCCGCTCTGATGCCACACTACTGGTCAGGCAGGACAGCTTATCCAGGGCAAACTTAGCCAGCTGCGGCTGCCAAGTAGTCCAGGGGATCCTGAATGTGGGGTGGCAGGGTGCAGCCCAAGTATGCCACCACCTGCTGGTTCAGGTTCTGCTCTATGACTTGCTGCTGCTACTGGTGGGTGGTTTCTTCAGTAGGCAGGTGAAAAAAAGTGCTCATTAGAGACTTCAGACTTAAGTTGCTGCTGATGGAGCTGGTGCTGCTCCTGCCCCCCTCCTCCAGTTGCTGCTGATGGAGCTGGTTCTGCTCCTGCCCCCCCTCCTCCAGTTGCTGCTGATGGAGCTGGTGCTGCTCCTGCCCCCCCTCCTCCAGTTGCTGCTGATGGAGCTGGTGCTGCTCCTGCCCCCCCTCCTCCAGTTGCTGCTGATGGAGCTGGTGCTGCTCCTGCCCCCCCTCCTCCAGTTGCTGCTGATGGAGCTGGTGCTGCTCCTGCCCCCCCTCCTCCAGTTGCTGCTGATTGAGCTGGTGCTGCTCCTGCCCCTCCCCTCCTCCAGCAGTCATGTCAGTGGAACATGAGTGCAGAGGGTCCTCCCCCCAGTCAGACCTGTGGGAGGATGGGCGATGGTGCACACAGGCAGCACCCAACTGACTACATAGGATGTCTCGCTAGTAGTTGAGTTTATCCTCCCTTTCAGCAGGTGGAAAAAAGGCCCCCATTGTGGAACGGTAGTGAGGGTCTAACATGCTGGAGAGCCAGTAGTCATCCCTCTGCTGAATCGTGATAATATGGCTGTCACTACGCAAGCAACTCCACAAGCATCTGGCCATTTGCGCAAGGGTGTCATGCATGAGCTGTCACTGGCTAACATCGAAGCTACAAAGGGGAGTGCTCCTGTCCGCCTGTATCATCAATAAATCGTTTACAGCCTTCCTCTGCTCATATAGTCGGTCCAACATGTATAGGGTGAAGTTCCAACGGGTGGAAACAGGTTGCATATGAGGCGATGTTGGGGATCGTTGCAGCTCAAGGAGGGCGAGTTTTGCAGTGAAAGAGTGGCTGAAGTGAATGCACAGTTTCCTGGCTATTTTCAGGATGTCTTGCGGTTGGGTGGAAGACCTCAGGACCACTTTACATCAGATTAAAGACGTGCACCATGCAGGGCACAAGGTTCAGCCCTCCTTGACACATGACACAATGCTCTTCCCATTGTCGATGACCATGGTTAAGATTTTCAGTTGGCGAGGAGACAGCCAGGATTTGAATTACTGTTGAAGGATGCGGAGCAGTTCCTCTTCGGTGTGAGTCAGTTCACCGAGGCAAACCAGGTGCAGAACAGTGTGACACCGCCATGCTCTGCATAGGTGGTATGCTGGAGGAGCACTGTGAATATTGCCTGCAGTGGAGACTGAGGATGAGGTGGAGGATGAGGAGGCAGATGAGGACATTGGTGCAGGACTCACAGCTTGAGAACACGGAGGCAACAGTGCAGTCACCTGGCCAAGTTGCTGCTGTGGCTGGGCAGGAACCACATTTACCCAGTGGGCCATAAAGGACATATATTGTCGTTTAGTGTAGTTAAAGCTCCACACGTCGGTACTGCAGTGAACTGTACAGCCTTTTTGGAGAAGTAGCGACGGCTTGGGACTCTCCATGTACTACCAGCAACTTGGCCAGGAACATGTTCTGCTTCTGTGCTGCTGGATGAGTGCACACATACTGTTGTCTTTTTGCAATCGCCTCAATGATCGATTGCTGACGAAACAGGTGACGAGGAGGAGGAGCATCAGGACTAGTAGATGATGGTAAGGAAACACTGTTCCCTTCTGAGTTGGTGGAGGCTCGACTGCTGGAGAAGGGGTGTGGGCCACTGGGAGATGCAGCCGTTGCTGCATCAGATTGTACCACTACATTAGATGCAAGGTTTTCCCAGGCCACTTTATGGTGACTCTGCATGTGTTGACGCAGGGCCGCGATTCACATTCTCCGCACAGATTTTACAAATGGCCATGCTGACGTCCTTCACTGGCTTAGTGAAAAATTCTCCCCCCACCACTCTGAGTTCTTTCCAGACAGGTAGGATACGGTCTACCCTGAGCATGCTCGGATCCAGACCTCACACGGCTGCCACCCTGCTGACTCATGGCCACGATACTACCCCGCTGGCTCATCCGCTGCCTCATGCGCAAGCTGCCACCCTCATGAAGCTCCCTCTTCACCCAACTCCCACGTGTGATCAGCTACATCATCATCCACTACTGTCTGCACGTCACTGATGCCACCCTCACCAACATCTGCTCCCGTGCAACTCTCATCGTCGCTACTTGCCTGCCTACCAGAGGAAGCAGATGATCTCTCCTCCACATCTTTGCTGGGCAGTAGCAGCCTGGAGGTGCGTTTGGGGTCATTGTCCTGCTGAAAAATAAATGATGGTCCAACTAAACGGAAACCGGATGGAATAGCATGCCGCTGCAAGATGCTGTGGTAGCCATGCTGGTTCAGTATGCCTTCAATTTTGAATAAATCCCCAACAGTGTCACCAGCAAAGCACCCCCACACCATCGCACCTCCTCCTCCATGCTTCACGGTGGGAACCAGGCATGTAGAGTCTATTCGTTCACCTTTTCTGCGTCGCATAAAGACACGGTGGTTGGAACCAAAGATCTCAAATTTGGACTCATCACAGCAAAGCACAGATTTCCACTGGTCTAAAATGTCCATTCCTTGTGTTCTTTAGCCCAAACAAGTCCCTTCTGCTTGTTGCCTGTCCTTAGCAGTGGTTTCCTAGCAGATCTTCTACCATGAAGGCCTGATTCACACAGGCTCCTCCTAACAGTTGTTCTAGAGATGTGTCTGCTGCTAGAACTCTGGGTGGCATTGACCTGGTCTCTGATCTGAGCTGCTGTTAACCTGCGATTTCTGAGGCTGGTGACTCGGAGGAACTTCTCCTCCGCAGCAGAGGTGACTCGTGGTCTTCCTTTCCTGGGGCGGTCCGCATGTGAGCCAGTTTCTTTGTAGCGCTTGATGGTTTTTGTGACTGCACTTGGGGACACTTTCAAAGTTTTCCCAATTTTCCAGACTGACCTTCATTTCTTAAAGTAATGAAGGCCACTCGTTTTTCTTTACTTAGCTGCTTTTTTGTCTATTCAGTAGGACTATCAGCTGTGCATCCACCTGACTTCTCCACAACGCAACTGATGGTCCCAACCCCATTTATAAGGCAAGAAATCCCACTTATTAAACCTGACAGGGCACACCTGTGAAGTGAAGACCATTTCAGGTGACTAGCTGTGGAAGCTCATCAAGAGAATGCCAAGAGTGTGCAAAGCAGTAATCAAAGCAAAAGGCGGCTACTGTGAAGAACCTAGAATATGACATATTTTCAGTTGTTTCACACTTTTTTGTTATGTATATAATTCCACATGTGATAATTGATAGTGTTGATGCCTTCAGTGTGAATCTACAATTGTCATAGTCATGAAAATAAAGAAAACTCTTTGAATGAGAAGGTGCGTCCAAACTTTTGGTCTGTACGGTATCTATGTATAATAGAACGTATACACCCTAAAATCTGTATTATCAGGCCGCAATTTTACCCCAATAAGACAACCAAGGATTAACGGATTGAATTATATATAAAAGAACATGAACACCCTAAAATCTGTAGTATCAGTCCTCAGTTTCCCCCCAATAACAGAATCATAGATTACTGGAATTACTTATGTATTAAATAATGCAAGCAACCTAAAATCTGTAGTACTAGAACACATTTCAACCCCAATCTTTGCAGCTCAGGTGTAATAGTATTGCTCCGATTAGCCTGGCTTTACACTCTTATTGGTCCCTGCTCTCTTCCCAATAGTGTGGATAATGGCTCTCTATTATATCCCTACACTATCTCTAAGCTGTCCCTGCACTCTCCCTATACTGTGGATAAAGCCTTCCTATTATATCTCTACACTATCGCTAAGCTGTCCCTGCACTCTCACTATACTGTGGATAAAGCCTTCCTATTATATCCCTACACTATCTCTAAGCTGTCCCTGCTGTCTCCCTATACTGTGGATAAAGCCTTCCTATTATATCCCTACACTATCTCTAAGCTGTCCATGCTGTCTCCCTATACTGTGGATAAAGCCTTCCTATTATATCCCTACACTATCTCTAAGCTGTCACTGCTCTCTTCCCAATAGTGTGGATAAAGCCTCCCTATTATATCTCTACACTATCTCTAAGCTGTCCATGCTGTCTCCCTATACTGTGGATAAAGCCTTCCTATTATATCCCTACACTATCTCTAAGCTGTCACTGCTCTCTTCCCAATAGTGTGGATAAAGCCTCCCTATTATATCTCTACACTATCTCTAAGCTGTCCCTGCTCTCTCCCTACAGTGTGGATAAAGCCTGCCTATTATATCCCTACAATATCTCTAAGCTGTCCCTGCACTCTCCCTATACTGTGGATAAAGCCTTCCTATTATATCCCTACACTATCTCTAAGCTGTCCCTGCTCTCTCCCTATACTGTGGATAAAGCCTTCCTATTATATCCCTACACTATCTCTAAGCTGTCCCTGCACTCTCCCTATACTGTGGAGAAAGCCTCCCTATTATATATCTACACTATCTCTAAGCTGTCCCTGCACTCTCCTTATAGTGTGGATAAAGCCTGCCTATTATATCCCTACAATATCTCTAAGCTGTCCCTGCACTCTCCCTATACTGTGGATAAAGCCTTAATATTATATCCCTACACTATCTCTAAGCTGTCACTGCTCTCTTCCCAATAGTGTGGATAAAGCATCCCTATTATATCTCTACACTATCTCTGCACTCTCCCTATACTGTGGAGGAAGCCTCCCTATTATATCCCTACACTATCTCTAAGCTGTCCCTGCTCTTTCCCTATAGTGTGGATAATGGCTCTCTATTATATATCTACACTATCTCTAAGCTGTCCCTGCACTCTCTTTATAGTGTGGATAAAGCCTGCCTATTATATCCCTACAATATCTCTAAGCTGTCCCTGCACTCTCCCTATACTGTGGATAAAGCCTTAATATTATATCCCTACACTATCTCTAAGCTGTCACTGCTCTCTTCCCAATAGTGTGGATAAAGCATCCCTATTATATCTCTACACTATCTCTGCACTCTCCCTATACTGTGGATAAAGCCTCCCTATTATATCTCTACACTATCTCTGCACTCTCCCTATACTGTGGATGAAGCCTCCCTATTATATCTCTACAGTTTCTCTTAGTTGTCCCTGAACTGCTCAATAGTAATATTTTGTGAATAACGTTTTTTCTGATCACGGTCCCTAGGGCCTGTAACGTCTCTCCCTGCACTAAATTCACTGGAAAATGACGGAGGTGGGGCAGGAGGAGAATTTTCCTAGGGCTCTGACATCACAGGGGCTGGATAGCTGCTGATTGGCTGTCTGCGTGGCATAATGGGTGCTCCCTCGTTCCCAGGCTTCTTATTTCCTTGTTCTAACATGTGCAGCAGCAATTTTAGAAAAAAATATGATTCTTTAACACGAAGGAAATTCAACTTTGGGACAAATCAAAATGTTCCTGATATTTTCCTGCCAACTTTGATTCGCTCATCTCTAATTAGGAGTGAAGCGCCCAGCGAGTGGTTCTCCAGTGTCTGGGCGGCTGCTGTCTTACCGACTGTCCAGCAATTCTCATGTTTTCAGCACAAACCTCTTCAATTCATTATTTCCAGCGTTAATCTGATTAACTGGAGATCGGATTCTGCATTCCTCTAATTCTCTATTAATGTCCAGTGTAAGCCATAGGAGAGTTAACCCTTTCTAACATTAACTTCTGGATGTCACGAACCAGAGGGTGTGAACCCACTGTGCCACGTGTCCTACCTCCTATAAGGGCGTTGTCTAAGTGAACCCCTCGATTCTTCACAGTACCCCTGATGGTGGGGGATAGACTTTCCCGAGGGCAACACCAGGTCGCTACCTCTTGAGGAGGATAGGCACACAAGGCGTGGGTACCAGGGAAAGGTACCAGAAGTACAGGCGTAGTCAGCAGGTGGAGTCGCTACCAGGAGCAACAGTGCAGGAATGAAGGATGAGGCAGAGGCGTAGTCAGACAGGCGATAGGTCAGGGCAGGCGGCACAGGTACAGGTTAGGCCAGATCAGCAGCAGGAGAGTCAAGGCAAGCGGCCAGGGATCAGACGGGTAGCAAAATCCAATAACACAAATACGAGTCAGGAACACAAGTGGTTTTCAGAAGCCTTAGGGACCTTGACACTGAGGCATCTGGGAAGGGGGCTGAGCCACTTATATATGCATAGGAGAGCTAGGATAGGTCAGCAAGGTCACATGACCTAAGCCACAAAGCCCAGGAAGTGACACGCGTCGGCCACAGGAACAAACAGCAAGCATGCTGTGGCCAGGGCTGAGAGAAAACTGTGGAGCGGATCCCAGAACAACAGCACCTGCATCGGTGCTGCCGCCACCGCATGGCATCCGCATCGGTGCTGCCGCCACCGCATGGCATCAGCATCGGTGCTGCCGCCACCGCATGGCATCCGCATCGGTGCTGCCACCACATGACATCTGCATCAGTGCTGCCACCACATGACATCTGCATCAGTGCTGCCACCACATGACATCTGCATCAGTGCTGCCACCACATGACATCTGCATCAGTGCTGCCCCCGCAAGACATCTGCATCAGTGCTGCCCCCGCATGACATCCGCATCAGTGCTGCCGCCCCCGCATGACATCCGCATCAGTGCTGCCCCATGACATCTGCATCAGTGCTGCCACCGCATGACATCCGCATCGGTGCTGCCACCACATGACATCTGCATCGGTGCTGCCACATGACATCTGCATCAGTGCTGCCACCACATGACATCTGCATCAGTGCTGCCCCCGCAAGACATCTGCATCAGTGCTGCCCCCGCATGACATCCGCATCAGTGCTGCCGCCCCCGCATGACATCCGCATCAGTGCTGCCGCCCCCGCATGACATCCGCATCAGTGCTGCCCCATGACATCTGCATCAGTGCTGCCACCGCATGACATCCGCATCAGTGCTGCCGCCCCCGCATGACATCCGCATCAGTGCTGCCGCCCCCGCATGACATCCGCATCAGTGCTGCCCTCGCATGACATCTGCATCAGTGCTGCCCCCCGCATGACATCTGCATCAGTGCTGCCACCGCATGACATCTGCATCAGTGCTGCCACCGCATGACATCTGCATCAGTGCTGCCACCGCATGACATCCGCATCAGTGCTGCCGCCCCCGCATGACATCCGCATCAGTGCTGCCCTCGCATGACATCTGCATCAGTGCTGCCCCCCGCATGACATCTGCATCAGTGCTGCCCCATGACATCTGCATCAGTGCTGCCCCATGACATCTGCATCAGTGCTGCCCCATGACATCTGCATCAGTGCTGCCCCATGACATCTGCATCAGTGCTGCCCCATGACATCTGCATCAGTGCTGCCCCATGACATCTGCATCAGTGCTGCACCCGCATGGCATCAATCGGGCTGATTAGCTCTTGGATCTGAGTTTTTGTACTTTTTGCTGTTTTCTCTCCTCCAGAGCTCCACGTGAGTCATCTGCATCCTGCAGCAGCGAGAGGTCAGGGTGAGGAAATTCACAAGTTCTTTACCGCAGACAATCAGCATTGGCGGATGGTGGTCACGCAGCAGAGGACACGTGCCACCAGAGCCACTTGACATTTTTAGAACAAAAAAGTTGTTAGCAAAAAACAGAGACACGTGCCAGGCGACATCATGTACAAAGACGCTGCTCGACTTATTATGGCGATTACATTTCAGGAAGACGCAGCTCAATGGTTTCACCTTGGAGTCAAGGCTGCCTGCTGTGTGCTCGTTACTTAAAGGGACAGTACACATAACACTGTACAGTCTACTGTCTGTCACCGGCCAGAGACCGACTGTCATATGGTCCCCAGTGTAAATGGACATTAGGTGGCGGAATACTATGTAAGTAAATGGTCATTATGTGGCGGAATACTATGTAACTAAATGGACATTAGGTGGCGGAATACTATGTAAGTAAATGGACATTATGTGGCGGAATACTATGTAAGTAAATGGACATTAGGTGGCGGAATACTATGTAAGTAAATGGACATTAGGTGGCGGAATACTATGTAAGTAAATGGACATTATGTGGCGGAATACTATGTAAGTAAATGGACATTAGGTGGCAGAATACTATGTAAGTAAATGGACATTAGGTGGCGGAATACTATGTAAGTAAATGGACATTAGGTGGCGGAATACTATGTAAGTAAATGGACATTAGGTGGCGGAATACTATGTAAGTAAATGGACATTAGGTGGCGGAATACTATGTAAGTAAATGGACATTAGGTGGCGGAATACTATGTAAGTAAATGGACATTAGGTGGCGGAATACTATGTAAGTAAATGGACATTAGGTGGCGGAATACTATGTAAGTAAATGGACATTAGGTGGCGGAATACTATGTAAGTAAATGGACATTAGGTGGCGGAATACTATGTAAGTAAATGGACATTAGGTGGCGGAATACTATGTAAGTAAATGGACATTAGGTGGCGGAATACTATGTAAGTAAATGGACATTAGGTGGCGGAATACTATGTAAGTAAATGGACATTAGGTGGCAGAATACTATGTAAGTAAATGGACATTATGTGGCGGAATACTATGTAAGTAAATGGACATTATGTGGCGGAATACTATGTAAGTAAATGGACATTAGGTGGCGGAATACTATGTAAGTAAATGGACATTAGGTGGCGGAATACTATGCAAGTAAATGGACATTAGGTGGCGGAATACTATGCAAGTAAATGGACATTAGGTGGCGGAATACTATGTAAGTAGGGTTTCCCAAATGGCAAAAATAGTTCTTTTTTGTAATCTATACAATGAATGTGAGATTTCCAGGAGTTTTATTTCGGAAAGGGGATAAAGGATATGTTAGCAGCAGCATTGACGGGGCAGCTGAGGCCTCTTTCACACGAATGATACGGATTGGCTCCGGATGCGTTCAATGAAAGTTCAGTCAGTTTTGTCTGCGATTGTGTTCAGTTTTTTACACACTGGTGCAAGACTTTTTTGCATGCGTTATTTACGCGCGTGATAAAAAACTGAAGGTTTACAAACATCTCTTAGCAACCATCCGGACTTGCTTGCGGATGCTATGCGTTTTTCACTGAAGCCCCATTCACTTCTATGGGGCCAGGGCTGCGTGTGTGAAAAACGCAGAATATAGAACATGCTGCTTTTTTCACGCAGAACTGATGTGTGAAAAAAACGGTCATGTACACAATGGTCCGGATTCAGTGCAGGTGCTATGCGTTCTCTTCACGCATTGCATCCACGCGGAAAACTCGCTTGTGTTAAAGAGGCCTAACTGTTGCGTGGGGAACTGAAACACAATGCATTCAGACATCTGCAGACCCTTTCACTGGTTCACATTTAGTTTTCTTGCTCCTTGTGATAAAATTAGAACAGTTCCAGTTTTCCCCATCATTCTGCACCCATTCCACATAAAGGGGTGCTCTCACTTCAGGAAATAGCATTTATCCTGTAGATGTGTGAGAGGGTGAGGATGTACCCTTAGGTGGACCTTCATGTGAACTGGGATTATTTGCAGGGTGCTCCTCTGAAACCCACATCTGCATCAGTTCAGTGTTAGGAACTTCTAGGCTGTTATTGCCAGTAGTACTAACTCCAGCCACCAGATGCCGCTGTGTCCATGGTGAGCTGGCTGGACGGTGTTCTGAGGCTGCAGGAAGTAAAGGACTCTGTGCTGCAGGAGTCAGAGAGATTATTCAGTGAAACGGATTGTTTTCTGAGGTGCTGTGCTGGAGTTCTGGATGCGTACAGCAATGGATACCAGTAGCAGGAGCTTCCCTCTTCAGGAAGGAAGAGTTCCGCTGGCACCGTGAGCCATAGCAGATCCGGATCTGGGGAGTCGTAAACAGCGTGTAAGCTAAAGGTAGCGGATCAAAGTATAGACTTGTAGGCTCTGCTGTGCACGCCACGCGTTAGGTTCGTCCGGTCGGACATGAACAGTGACTTCGCGTCTGGAGTGTAAGGTACTCTGTGTATCTCTGTATTGCTGTGTGGTGTTTTGGTCGATAGAGGTTTCGGCAGGTCTGGGTCTGATACTCTGCTGGGTTTGTGAACCCTGTGTTGTGCCCCCGGTGGATGGCTCTGCAGATGCTACAGCGGATCTATAACGCTAAAGGGAGATCATATAGTTCTGGCAGTCGTGCACACCATGTTGCCTATAGTTAAAGGGGTTGTTTTAGACATTATTATCTGCATAAACCTTTTCTATTTAACCCTGTAAGCTCCATTCAATACACTGACCTCCATCTCCCACAGATTGCAGGGGGGTTGTAACCATGGAAATGAGCAGTGTATAATGTGATGGAAAAAATGAATCCAGCCAGCAAAGGAAGCAACATGGAGGATCACAATACATTATTAAAGGGATTCTGTCATCAGAATTTAGGCCTATAACCTAAACATATGGCGAGGCCCCTACTAATACATGACCTTATCAAATGCGCCTGTGGCTCTGTAATCATATAAAACAGGTTTATATAACCTGTCACTCACATCGTGATGCAGGGTGCCCGGCTGCAGCCATCTCCTTTCTGTGCCCAGCGCCGCCTTCTGAATTGAAATCGCCGCTCTCCCTTTCATTAGAGCCGCCTACCTCAGTTCATCGCCGCCTCTCTAACGTCCGCTCTCCTCAGCCAGATCCCGTGCGTGCGCACTAGGTATAACCTAAGGAGAGCGGACGATTTCAGAGGCGGCTCTGACGTTAGAAAGGCGGCGATGAACTGAGGTAGGCGGCTCTAATGAAAGGGAGGGCAACTAATTCAATTCAGAAGGCGGCGCTGGGCACCTAAACGAGATGGCTGCAGCCGGGCACCCTACATCATGACGCGAGTGACAGGTTATATAAACCTGTTTTATATATTATAGAGCCACAGGCGCATTTGATATGTGTCAGTTTCCCCGAGCGCTCGTATTCCTTTAATTTGGATTCCAACAATCGTAGGGTGAAGGGCTATTTCCCTAACAAAATCTTGGCGCCCAACATGGGGCTCAACTAAAGGACACTTCATCTGGTCTTTGACAAATTGGACATTCCGGTCCAGGATTTTCAGATATAAGAAATGGAGCTAGAAGTTAAGAGACTTTATCTTACGCTATATCTGTATCTCCCCAAGTGCTTTGTCTGGTTCGAGGATCTGGTGATTGAATGTATGTATAATTCCTTTTATAGTTGAGCCTATTTTTGGTAAGAACCTGAAAATAACTATGACTGTTGGATTTTGAGACCTAAGAGATGGACAGTTTTCAATTGGGAAGTCTTTGGTTTAGTTTTGGTATATGCCTTATTTGTTCTTTATTGTAAGTGGAAAATCTTGGAGAAGTACAGGAAGGGCAATCAAAGCCCTTGGACTCCAATGTCTGGTTTGAGAGGGTTTGATTGGTTAAGAAACTCAGGACTAAGGACTGTCTGGGCCGACATACGTTGGGATCAAACTGGAAACATGGGAGAAAAACTGTTGACATGTGCATTCATGGAGGGGCTTCGACCCACCCTCCAGGCTAAGCTGAAAGCTTGTAAACCTGAAGGGCGTGTGACCCCTTTAACCCAATTATTGCTGCAGCCAAAGGGTTAGAACTAGACATGAAGAAAAACCTACTCCGGTTAAATACCTGGGGCAGGGCATATTGCAATATGTCGATGACTTACTTTTGTGTGCTGAAACAGAGACCAGCTAAGCCGCCACTCTGTCACTCCTAGAAAATAGGTGTAAAGCTTCTAGGCATAAACTGCAGTTTAGTAAAGACAAGGTGATATTTCTTGGACACTGCCTGTACACAGTGCCCGGCACCTCACTCCCGAACGAAAAGAGGTAGTGGAAAAGATATAGGTGCCCAAAGGAGAACAGAACTTGAGAGTATTTTGGGGTCTCGTCTCATACTGCCGCCCCTGGATACGGCACGCATCTATGTTAATGCCGCCCTTCTATGATGGTTTGTCCTCTGATCCCTTTTTATCAATAAAAGCACACAGAGCTATGGGGACTGGGTATTGCGGATGTGCTAGCGGCCATCTAGCAGCCCATGTCCTCAGCTCTATACACAAAATCCAGGTGACAGGTTCCCTTTAAGTCCATCTCTCCACCAGCTGAAGCTCATCAGAAGATGGGTGTTGCAACAGGACAACGACCCAAAGCATAGAAGTAAATCAACAACAGAATGGCTTAAACAGAAGGAAATCTGCCTTCTGGAGCGGCCCAGTCAGAGTCCTGACCTCAACCCGATGGAGATGCTGTGGCAGGACCTCAAGAAAGCGATTCACACCAGACATCCCAAGAATATTGCTGAACTGAAACAGTTCTGTAAAGAGGAATGGTGAAGAATTACTCCTGACCGTTGTGCCCGTCTGATCTGCAACTACAGGAAACGTCTGGTGGAAGTTATTGCTGCCAAAGGAGGTTCAACCAGTTATTACATCCAAGGGTTCACATACTTTTCCCACCGACACGGTGAATGTTTACATGGTGTGTTCAATAAAAACATGGTGACATGTAACTCTTTGTGTGTTATTAGGTTAAGCCGACTGTGATTGTCTATTGTTGTGACTTAGATGAAGATCAGATCACATTTTATGACCAATTTGTGCAGAAATCCATATCATTCCAAAGGGTCCACATACTTTTTCTTGCAACTGTATGTATAAACGCTGTACCTAAACATGCTCTATATTGAAGGGCCAAGGACAATAAATCCAGACCAAATGGTAAACCTCACGTAGTAGAGATGAGCATCTCCAATAAGATTTTCAGCACCTTGTTCTTGTACCCCATGGTTCGGAGGGTGGTTCACGGGAAATCTCCAAGCGATTGTCCAAGTCGCCATAGTTATCCTCATAGTATATGTATGGCTCAGGCTACTGTTTATGTGCACAAAGTCTGTACCAAGAGAAGAGCTTAGAGAGACTATTGAGAAAATCCTCTGTCCGACTGCAGAACTGCAGCGATCTCAAAATGGGGGGAATTGTGGGAGGTGGAGGTCAGTGTATTGAATGGAGCTTAGGCGGAGTGATCCGGCGGGCAGTTCTGTCGCCAACTGATCAGGATCCTGATCCGTCTTACAAAGGCATTGAAATACCGGATCAGTCTTTCCGATGTCATCCAGAAAAACGGATCCGGCATTTATTTTTTTCATCTTATTTTTGGTCTGTGCATGTGCAGACCGGAAGGACAGGTCCGGCAATCCGGTATTTTGAATGCTGGATCCGGCACTAATACATTCCTATGGAAAAAAATGCCGGATCCTGCATTCAGGCAAGTCTTCAGTTTGCCGGAGATAAAACCGTAGGATAATGGAATCAACACCTGTGACCACATGCTGGGTATAATGACCTCTGAGCCCATGCTGGGTATAATGACCTCTGAGCCCATGCTGGGTATAATGACCTCCGAGCCCATGCTGGGTATAATGACCTCCGAGCCCATGCTGGGTATAATGACCTCCGAGGCCATGCTGGGTATAATGACCTCCGAGCCCATGCTGGGTATAATGACCTCCGACCCCATGCTGGGTATAATGACCTGTGACCCCATGCTGGGTATAATGACCTGTGACCACATGCTGGGTATAATGACCTCTGACCCCATGCTGGGTATAATGACCTCTGACCCCATGCTGGGTATAATGACCTCTGACCCCATGCTGGGTATAATGACCTCTGACCCCATGCTGGGTATAATGACCTCCGACCCCATGCTGGGTATAATGACCTCCGACCCCATGCTGGGTATAATGACCTCCGACCCCATGCTGGGTATAATGACCTCCGACCCCATGCTGGGTATAATGACCTCCGACCCCATGCTGGGTATAATGACCTCAGACCCCATGCTGGGTATAATGACCTCCGACCCCATGCTGGGTATAATGACCTCTGACCCCATGCTGGGTATAATGACCTGTGACCCCATGCTGGGTATAATGACCTCTGACCCCATGCTGGGTATAATGACCTCTGAGCCCATGCTGGGTATAATGACCTCTGACGCCATGCTGGGTATAATGACCTCCGAGCCCATGCTGGGTATAATGACCTCTGACCCCATGCTGGGTATAATGACCTCTGAGCCCATGCTGGGTATAATGACCTCTGACGCCATGCTGGGTATAATGACCTCCGAGCCCATGCTGGGTATAATGACCTGTGACCCCATGCTGGGTATAATGACCTGTGACCCCATGCTGGGTATAATGACCTCTGACCCCATGCTGGGTATAATGACCTCTGACCCCATGCTGGGTATAATGACCTGTGACCCCATGCTGGGTATAATGACCTCTGACCACATGCTGGGTATAATTACCTGTGACCACATGCTGGGTATAATGACCTCTGACCTCATGCTGGGTATAATGACCTGTGACCCCATGCTGGGTATAATGACCTCTGACCCCATGCTGGGTATAATGACCTCTGACCCCATGCTGGGTATAATGACCTCTGACCCCATGCTGGGTATAATTGCCAGATATGGATTCAGTTACATATTTATTCCCAGAGAATTCGTGTACAGTCACTCAGAATTGAGAAAGCTCGTTGGAAGAACGAGTGAAACGTTTACAAGAAATCTACAGGACGTCCAGTTGCCTTGATGTATTCTTTACAGATTCCATGGGGCTATGCCTGATCAGTTCTTTTCCAGTATTGAGCCCCTAGGACGGAACTCCGTGCTGGAAAAGAAACCCGCCAGTGTGAAAGTGCCCTAACAGGGTAAAATAGAAGAGGATGTATGAAGATGATAATGACTAAAGACAAGGTCAGTTTATGTGTGCTGAACCCTGCTGATCGCAGACATGTCCCCGACACAGTATTTATACAGTCTGTGAAAACTAGTTTCAGTTTGAGCACTGTATACACTCTATATAATATATGGGCACGGGGTAGCAATATTTATCTGGGCAATGTATGGCCCTATTTATTTGGGAAACTATCTGTAAATCACTGCGAAAAGTGCCCCACAATGATATGCAACTGTGACCACACGGCTAATCCCTCAGGCTGATGTTAAGAACTGAGACTTTAGCCAATGTCATCCTGTCAGGAACACATCGGAGCCCTTTTGCACCACCGTCAAGGTATCTCAGCGTGGCAAGGGTCCTACCAATAGACTACCTATGGTGTGTGAGCACGGTCTGAGAGGTGCCAAGATACAACTTACAGCCAAGCTCCCACACACCTCCATAGTGACATCACTCAGACAGTGGGAGAGATAAGGCTGTAACAGGCCACGTGACACAGGCTACCACACATTATCCCATCTTGTGTAGGATGCCATTGTGGTACATGTGGTCCGCTGCCGACATCCTCCATTGTACGCATTTTTTGCTCGGGATTGCCGTTAGCAATGGATCACATGCGGAGGAATTGCTCCCCCAGTTATAAATACGCCACAGGGTTTGGGGTTTTTGATCATTTCCTCCCATTTAGGCCACTTTATTTCAGTTATTCTTCTCCAACTATTTATCTGGTCACAGTATAGCACCATTTATCTGGTCACAGTATAGTACCATTTATCTGGTCACAGTATAGTACCATTTATCTGGTCACAGTATAGTACCATTTATCTGGTCACAGTATAGCACCATTTATCTGGTCACAGTATAGTACCATTTATCTGGTCACAGTATAGTACCATTTATCTGGTCACAGTATAGCACCATTTATCTGGTCACAGTATAGTACCAGTTATCTGGTCACAGTATAGCACCATTTATCTGGTCACAGTATAGCACCATTTATCTGGTCACAGTATAGCACCATTTATCTGGTCACAGTATAGTACCATTTATCTGGTCACAGTATAGTACCATTTATCTGGTCACAGTATAGCACCATTTATCTGGTCACAGTATAGCACCATTTATCTGGTCACAGTATAGCACCATTTATCTGGTCACAGTATACTACTATTTATCTGGTCACAGTATAGTACCATTTATCTGGTCACAGTATAGTACCATTTATCTGGTCACAGTATAGCACCATTTATCTGGTCACAGTATAGCACCATTATCTGGTCACAGTATAGCACCATTTATCTGGTCACAGTATACTACTATTTATCTGGTCACAGTATAGTACCATTTATCTGGTCACAGTATAGCACCATTTATCTGGTCACAGTATAGCACCATTTATCTGGTCACAGTATAGTACTATGTATCTGGTCACAGTATACTGCTATGTATCTGGTCACAGTATACTACTATGTATCTGGTCACAGTATACTGCTATGTATCTGGTCACAGTATACTACTATGTATCTGGTCACAGTATACTACTATTTATCTGGTCACAGTATACTACTATGTATCTGGTCACAGTATACTACTATGTATCTGGTCACAGTATACTACTATGTATCTGGTCACAGTATACTACTATGTATCTGGTCACAGTATACTACTATGTATCTGGTCACAGTATACTACTATGTATCTGGTCACAGTATACTACTATGTATCTGGTCACAGTATACTACTATGTATCTGGTCACAGTATACTACTATGTATCTGGTCACAGTATACTACTATGTATCTGGTCACAGTATACTACTATGTATCTGGTCACAGTATACTACTATGTATCTGGTCACAGTATACTACTATGTATCTGGTCACAGTATACTACTATGTATCTGGTCACAGTATACTACTATGCATCTGGTCACAGTATACTACTATGCATCTGGTCACAGTATACTACTATGCATCTGGTCACAGTATACTACTATTTATCTGGTCACAGTATACTACTATGTATCTGGTCACAGTATACTACTATGTATCTGGTCACAGTATACTACCATGTATCTGGTCACAGTATACTACCATGTATCTGGTCACAGTATACTACCATGTATCTGGTCACAGTATACTACCATGTATCTGGTCACAGTATACTACTATGTATCTGGTCACAGTATACTACCATTTATCTGGTCACAGTATACTACCATTTATCTGGTCACAGTATACTACCATTTATCTGGTCACAGTATACTACCATTTATCTGGTCACAGTATACTACTACTATGTATCTGGTCACAGTATACTACTATGTATCTGGTCACAGTATACTACTATGTATCTGGTCACAGTATACTACCATGTATCTGGTCACAGTATACTACCATGTATCTGGTCACAGTATACTACCATGTATCTGGTCACAGTATACTACCATGTATCTGGTCACAGTATACTACCATGTATCTGGTCACAGTATACTACCATGTATCTGGTCACAGTATACTACCATGTATCTGGTCACAGTATACTACTATGTATCTGGTCACAGTATACTACCATTTATCTGGTCACAGTATACTACCATTTATCTGGTCACAGTATACTACCATTTATCTGGTCACAGTATACTACTACTATGTATCTGGTCACAGTATACTACTATTTATCTGGTCACAGTATACTACTATGTATCTGGTCACAGTATACTACTATGTATCTGGTCACAGTATACTACTATGTATCTGGTCACAGTATACTACTATTTATCTGGTCACAGTATGGCAATGTTTCGCTGCTGCACTAATTCTATACATATTTCACTGCACTATTTATAGCACTACTGATTGCTACTAAAGTAGTTCACATTTCTTGTGGTATGTAAATGCTTACCAAGTCTTGATGCTCTCAAAAAGAGAAACAGTATAAAATATTGTAATTTGATACCTTTTAAGGGATAACTAAAATACCTCATGTTACAAGTCGAGCCTCAGACCCTGAGGTCCCTTCTTCAGGCCAAAAATGATAAACCTCTAAAGAAACATGAATATAACAGGAAAAAAACCGAGAGGTGGAGGAATGAATAGCAAAACACCAGGAGGAGTCCTTAACTAGTTTACGGATGAGCTTACCATTCTAAGGGCCCTATTACACACTCCCTAGTGGAGGAGATGGCTGCTATTACATGCAGCGATTTCCTCCTCAGTATAGGAACGTACGATCGCTAATGCATCGCTCGTCCCTGTACTACCTCATTGCGGGCAGCAGAGTGTCTATTACACGACGCGATCTGCCGCTGGCACAACAGGGTTTATTAACATATTTAACAAGATCCCGATTTTCGGATGGACGAGCGTTTGCTCACTCATCGTGTAATTGGCGACAGTATTACACTGCCAGATGATCGCTAACGAGTGTATCATCTTAACAATACTCTGCCCGTGTAATAGGGCCTTTACCATTCATGTTACAATTCGCCCCTAAACGCTGCTCTTAAAGGGATTCGGTCACCTCGTTTTAGCCTAGAGAGCTGTGGAAATGCACGGCTAGATTGCCGCTAGCATGTCCGCAGTATACCTGACCCATATCTCTGAGTGGTTTTATTGGGTTTAAAATATGATTTTATAGATATGTAAATGAGCCTGTGAAGGAGCCTAAGGGGCTGTACTAACAGTTCTGGGGCCCAGCCGAGCCCCCCTGTGAAGGAGCCCAAGGGGCAGTACTAACCATTCTGGAGCCTAGCCACGCCCCCTGGTAAGGATCCCAAGGGGCTGTACTAACAGGGGGCGTGGCTGGGCTCCAGAACGGTTAGTGCAGCCCCTTGGGTTTCTTCACAGGGGGTGTGGCTGGGCTCCAGAACGGTTAGTGCAGCCCCTTGGGCTCCTTCACAGGGGGGTGTGGCTGGGCTCCACAATGGTTAGTGCAGCCCCCTGGGCTCCTTCACAGGGGGGCGTGGCTGGGCTCCAGAACGGTTAGTGCAGCCCCTTGGGCTCCTTCACAGGGGGTGTGGCTGGGCTCCAGAACGGTTAGTGCAGCCCCTTGAGCTCCTTCACAGGGGGGCGTGGCTGGGCTCCAGAACGGTTTGTGCAGCCCCTTGGGCTCCATCACAGGGGGGCGTGGCTGGGCTCCAGAACGGTTTGTGCAGCCCCTTGGGCTCCTTCACAGGGGGGCGTGGCTGGGCTCCAGAACGGTTTGTGCAGCCCCTTGGGCTCCTTCACAGGGGGTGTGGCTGGGCTCCAGAACGGTTAGTTCTTACCAGGCTGACTTACATATCTATAAAATTATTTTTTACACTCAATAAAAGGACACAGCGCTATGGGACAGGACATGCTAGCGGCGATCTAGCTGTGCATGTCCACAGCTCTACAGGGTAAAAAGAGATGACAGAATCCCTTTAATACAGCATGAAGGCTTTCTTAATGAACCTGATCCAGATCTTTGCTCGTCAGCTGCTTACGGACACTAGTGAGTGTGGCAATTGAGCAAGCACTGCCAGAATATCTGCTGGCCAGTAACCTCGTCCAGGCAGTCGCAGTTCACACTGTGAACTTTCCAAATGGTTATTAATAAACCTCATTCTGCAACATCTGATCTGTTCCTCTGAGTTGGGCGCTGAACGTCACTATGAAATCTATTTGAACCCATTATAAAATATGTGTCCACGTGTCAATGCCGCACACTCGGGGACATGTTGTAAGCTCACCTGCTGCGGATCTATTCTCTCAACTAGCCTTACAGTAAATTCCCGATAGAGATGGGAGCAGATGGCTGGAATACTGCCGAGCTGGCGGGAAACGATGAAGGAATATTTCAGCTGGATCCAGAGTCTGGATTTTTATGTACTCTCAAGCCCTATGATCGGAAGACAAGGGATCGTACACCGTAACGGTAACAAACCCAAGATGTATACGGCATGGCGGTCACGTGTGTACTAACTGAGATTTATGCAAACATACTGTATGTGGAGATGAGCGTCTCAGGAACAGATTAACCAAAAATAATCAATTCTCATATTCTGTGTAACATCGAAAGGCAGTATTACAGTAGTTATATTCCTGTCCATAGGAGGCAGTATTATAGTAGTTATATTCTTATATATAGGAGCAGTATTATAGTAGTTATATTCCTGTCCATAGGAGGAGTATTATAGTAGTTATATTCTTGTACATAGTAGGCAGTATTATAGTAGTTATATTCTTGTACATAGGAGGCAGTATTATAGCAGTTATATTCTTGTACATAGGAGCAGTATTATAGTAGTTATATTCTTGTACATAGGAGCAGTATTATAGTAGTTATATTCCTGTCCATAGGAGGAGTATTATAGTAGTTATATTCTTGTCCATAGTAGGCAGTATTATAGTAGTTATATTCTTGTACATAGGAGGCAGTATTATAGCAGTTATATTCTTGTACATAGGAGCAGTATTATAGTAGTTATATTCTTGTACATAGGAGCAGTATTATAGTAGTTATATTCTTGTACATAGGAGGCAGTATTATAGTAGTTATATTCTTGTACATAGGAGCAGTATTACAGTAGTTATATTCTTGTACATAGGAGGCAGTATTACAGTAGTTATATTCCTGTCCATAGGAGGCAGTATTATAGTAGTTATATTCCTGTACATAGGAGCAGTATTATAGTAGTTATATTCCTGTACATAGGAGCAGTATTATAGTAGTTATATTCTTGTACATAGGAGCAGTATTATAGTAGTTATATTCTTGTACATAGGAGCAGTATTATAGTAGTTATATTCTTGTACATAGGAGCAGTATTATAGTAGTTATATTCTTGTACATAGGAGGCAGTATTATAGTAGTTATATTCTTGTATATAGGAGCAGTATTATAGCAGTTATATTCCTGTACATAGGAGCAGTATTATAGCAGTTATATTCTTGTACATAGGAGCAGTATTATAGCAGTTATATTCTTGTACATAGGAGCAGTATTATAGCAGTTATATTCTTGTCCATAGGAGCAGTATTATAGCAGTTATATTCTTGTCCATAGGAGCAGTATTATAGTAGTTATATTCTTGTCCATAGGAGCAGTATTATAGTAGTTATATTCTTGTCCATAGGAGCAGTATTATAGTAGTTATATTCCTGTACATAGGAGCAGTATTATAGCAGTTATATTCTTGTACATAGGAGCAGTATTATAGCAGTTATATTCTTGTACATAGGAGCAGTATTATAGTAGTTATATTCTTGTATATAGGAGCAGTATTATAGTAGTTATATTCTTGTACATAGGAGGGAGTATTATAGTAGTTATATTCTTGTACATAGGAGCAGTATTATAGTAGTTATATTCTTGTCCATAGGAGCAGTATTATAGTAGTTATATTCTTGTACATAGGAGGCAGTATTATAGTAGTTATATTCTTGTATATAGGAGCAGTATTATAGTAGTTATATTCTTGTACATAGCAGGCAGTATTATAGTAGTTATATTCTTGTACATAGGAGCAGTATTATAGTAGTTATATTCTTGTACATAGGAGGCAGTATTATAGTAGTTATATTCTTGTACATAGGAGGCAGTATTATAGTAGTTATATTCTTGTACATAGGAGCAGTATTATAGTAGTTATATTCTCGTACATGGGAGGCAGTATTATAGTAGTTATATTCCTGTACATAGGAGGCAGTATTATAGTAGTTATATTCTTGTACATAGGAGCAGTATTATAGTAGTTATATTCTTGTACATTGGAGCAGTATTATAGTAGTTATATTCTTGTATATATAGGAGCAGTATTATAGTAGTTATATTCTTGTACATAGGAGGCAATTTTTATTGTAAAAAACAAAACAAGTACAATTTAAATTAAACACAAATTTCAGTTTAAAACAAAAATCACATTCAGGGCTCGTACAATAATTACTGTACTATAGAAAACACAAAGGAAGTTTTAACTTAAAGAGTCCATGCCTTTTAGAGAAAAATAATAAGATAATCATTTCTAATCCAGATGTACATTCCTCCACAATTTGTTGTTATGGTTCCTACTCATCTCCAATGACTTTATCCACCTGAGCTTAGACATTATTTGTCTGACTGCGGTCATATATTGAAAGGCCTCGCTGTGCAGGGACACCCGGGTTCCTGCATGCCAATGATAATACTTAAGGGTGGATATTATCAGATAGTGTACACCTGTCTATATTACCATTAGTAGATGGAACACCTTAGATGATGTCAGGATATTTCAGGGACTGCAACCACGAGATCTTTAAGCTGTCAGACACTTCCCTCCATATTTTCCTACCTCCCCTGCACTCCGTTATGAAATGTTTCATGGTCTCTTCTTGTGGACATCCCAGGGGACACTTGCTATCTGACTGAGACAAGTACTTTAAAATTACCTCTGACAAAGAGCCTCCCATGTAGTGACAGCCAGGCAATATCATAGAGTTTAGCGGGGAGTCGCTTCCCATTGAGGAACCTCAGACTTTCCTGCATAGTGGTGGTCGGACAATCTCTCAGAGCATATGGAGAGCTAAAGAAATCCCTACATATCTTAATGTACAGTCCTTTCCTTGTCTTACTCACAATGAAATACTTCTCTAGCCTCCACTTTCTGACACATTTCAGGGCATAGTCGGGGTACTGGGGGAGGTAGTCCTGCGTCCATCTCCTCCTCCCCGAGACTGCCGCCTCGCACCCAAGACTCTGCAAAAGGCAATATCCAGTCCCGGAAACTGTTCACCCACAGGGAGGTCTTCTGAGTCCAGGCAACCAAAATTAAACTTTTAAAAACATGGATTCAAACACCACCCTTGGATTTATCACATCCAGCCCACCCTCTCTCCTCTGCAGGTAGGTGATCCCTCTTTATCAGGTTCAACCTGTTCCGCCAAAGAAGCTGGAAGAACAGGCTAAAGAGCCTAGCCGAGAAAGATTCTGGCAAAGGAAAAATGACAGATATGTACAGGAAGAAAGGGACCAGGTAAGTCTTCAGCATTTTAACCCTTTCTCTATAGGTCAGCCTCCAGTTCTGAACCTTTGCATTTCTGGCTTCCAATTTATCCTGGCGTTATCATCCCTCCCAGATTTAACCCCTAAGATCTTAATATAGATGGAGACTTTCGCAAATTGTGGCAGATCAAAGTCTGGTTCAGAATTCAGTGTCCAGAAAGCTTGACTCTTCAAGATTGACCAGAGACCCTGAGGCCTCCGAGTAGCTTCCGATGGCTGCCGACAACATCTACACCTCACGAGGCTCAGATATCACCACAGTAACATCATCCGCATAAGCAACAACACTCAGAGGCAATCAGTGGGGGACCGGCACCCCCTGAAAAATCACACTCCTGCAGTGACCTCAGAAACGGGTCTAAGGCAAACACATACAGCAGTGGAATCAATGGGCAACGTTGTCTCACCCCTACCTCAACCCTGAACGTGTCACCCTGCCAACCATTGATCAGAGGAAAGCTCTCTGCCTCTCTATACAAGGTTTTCAGCCAATCAATAAATTGTCTCGGAATACCGTACTTTGACAAAGTGGCCCATAGATACTCGTGGTCTACTCTGTCAAAGGCTTTAGCCTGGTCAAGACCAACAACATATCTCCCACACCTCAGAGCTTTACATCTCTCAAACATCTCCCTTATCGAGATGACTGCTCCAGAGATGTTCCGCCCTTTCACTGTGCCAAACTGACAGCCTGCCAACAGTGCCCAGGACAAACAGACTAATCTACAAAACAGGATTTTTGCCAGGATCTTCCTGTCGACATTCAAGAGGGCAATCGGCCTCCAGTTCTTGATGTCACTAGGCTCCTTACCTTTAGACAGCAGAATTAATGAGGACACCCTCATGGATGGAGGCATCAGGTGATTTTCTAGACAATTTTTGTACACGTCCACAAGGATTGGAGCCAAGTGGTCTCTGAATTTCTTATAGAATTCTGCGGTAATACCGTCCGGACCTGGTGCCTTCTCCAGATGTAGCTGATCAATGGCCACTTTAACCTCCTCCACCATCAATTCTGCTTTTAAAGAAGAAAAGTCCACATTATTAGTATCAGGGCCTGGAGTTGCATCAAGTTTAAGTCATCTTATCTTTATCCAAAGCCTTCCTCTGAAATAAGTCAGCATAGTAAAATCTCACCACCCCCAGGATACCCTCCTGAGATTTCTGCAAAACACCCTGGGAGTCAGTGAGACCTGTGACCACCTTGTTTACTACACGCTCCCGGCAGTTCTCAAAGGGATCAGGTGACCCTAAGGACCCATAATCCCGTTCAAGAACCAGGGAGGTGTACCTGCTGTACTGATACTGCCTTATCTCAGATTTCAGTCGGTTTATCTTTTGTTGGTCCCCCCCATCTGCCAAATACAGTGACTCCAATTCTTTCCGCAGCTTGAGATACTGGCTGTACTTACTCTTCCCTTTCTTAAATGACAGTCTCCTTAAGAGGGATCTGATCTCCTCCTTGACGTCCTCCCACCAGTCAGCCATGCTATCATAAAAGTCCACTCTCTCTAGTTGTTGCTGAAAAAGAGAGTGGACACAATCCTGGGCATAAGGATCCTCCAGGAGACTGGAGTTAAGTCTCCATAGCCCTCTACCAACATCTGGATGCTCAGTGGCCCCTAAACAGAAAGACAAGGCCAAGCGGTCAGAGAACGGGACAATTTTCTCACACATCCCACTAACCACTTCTGAAGGGTTTACAAAAGCCATATCAATGCGACTACTTCTGTCTGCACAGGAATATGTACATTTTGGCTTCCTACCACCCTGTGTGAACACATCGCTGAGGCCTGCCTGCTGGATCATGCTATTTAGGACCTTGGAGTCCCGGGTCACTGCTCGGCCAGAGGATCTGTCATCCGATGTCCCAGTGACATTGAAATCTCCAGCCAACACCGCTGGGACAAAGGTAAAAATATACTGCTTAACCTCAATAAATAACTGGACCCTTTCCGCCACTGACTGTGGGCCATAGATATTAATGAGCCGGAGTCTTCTACCATGGATTGTGACCTCCTGGACAAGACGCCGACCCATAATAACTTCTGTCAGTCTGTGTACAGTCACATCATTGGTGGAAAACAATATAGCAACCCCGGCATAAGGCTCCACAGCCAGCGACCAGAAAGAAGGACCAGACCTCCATTCCCCCTCAGCCTCACGTAGAAGTCCTGATGTGGTCAGATGCGTCTCCTGTAAGAAGATGACATCTGCATCAAGAGATCTCAGGTGGTCATACACTATGTGCCTTGTCTTTCTTACTTTAATACTATTGACATTGCTGGAAAGCAATTTTAAAGAGAACCCGGCCATCATCACACAGCACAGGAAGAGCAGCGAGGTAATACCCATCATCATAGGTCGGACTCGCCCTGCTTACCACCTGTCTCCATGTCCGATTCTACAACATAGGGTTTCCTTTTGTTGGGGGTGTGTTGGAGCTGAAGCGTTTAGCCTGGGTTTCTTTTGTGATGTTTTTTCTTTCTTTCCTCCTCCCCTGATCATTCAATGAATTCACTTGATTCACATGACCATGGCAAGAGGAGACATTTAAAAAACCCCAGAGCTAGTCGCACCTTGAGGTTATGACTAAGACCTTAAGTTCGAAACATGTAAACCTGACCGGAGGTGGTGGGAGGTGATATCCACTGATTGTTTCCTATGATTATGAACATCAAATTAAAGACAAGCTACAAAAGATACTATCCAGTGCTGGAACCCCATTTATTCTTTCATATGCGAAAAAAGCCGACCTTGACTCGTTCCCTGCACGGACATTGGTGGGTGAGCTGGACTTATTCTATTTAGTTTGAATCCAATCTGGGAGGTCTTTTTTTGGCACCTTAATGTTTGAATCTTACTACAGTCCTCCTTTTAAAGGCCTGACCTGTATAGCGAGTGCCAGAGGAAAAAAATTCAGTGCCGCAGCTCCAGACATTACCGGGGGGGGGGGGGGGGGGGGGGACCTGGCGGGGTTCAGGGCCTTGACTTATTGGGGGGGGGTGACTGCACTAGAGGTGCCACTCACACCTTCTGTGCTTGAGGGTAAAGGTGGAAAATCACCCTCATTACTCTGCGGAGATTCCTCCCGCTCGTCCACCTCTATGCCATCCTCAGATATCTCCAATACAGACTGTACATTCCCCCCAGACACTGACCCCTCGGGTACATGTCCACCATCACCCCCAGTCTCTGCCCCCAGCAGTAGAGATCTGCTCTGCCACCCCATCACCTGTATGTACAGATAGATGTCCATTGTCCTGCTGCTTCTGCACTGTGCCTCCTGGGACTTAGTAGTAGTTATATTCTTGTACATAGGAGCAGTATTATAGTAGTTATATTCCTGTACATAGGAGGCAGTATTATAGTAGTTATATTCTTGTACATAGGAACAGTATTATAGTAGTTATAGTCTTGTACATAGGAGCAGTATTATAGTAGTTATATTCTTGTACATAGGAGCAGTATTATAGTAGTTATATTCTTGTACATAGGAGGCAGTATTATAGTAGTTATATTCCTGTCACCACCAGACATCTGAGAAGCTCTGACAGACGTCTAGAACATCCTCCTTGAGGTTCCTTTGTTTTGCTTTCATTTTCTCATCTCGTTAGCCTCTCTCAGCTGTCATGTAGTTGCACTGATTTCATCCCTTTAAATCCTTTTCCCATAGTGCATCACTTTGCAGTTTATACAACTTCCTGGAGTGTGTGCATGCTGTTCCTACTTCTCAGTCTTCTACATGATAAGTTTTGTTTTTCTGTTTGCTGGATCCCAGGTGACCCTGATTCCCTCCGTATCTAGTGTAGGGAGCCGGTGGTCGTGTCCCGTCACTATTATAGGGTGTTCAGGTGTTATACAGTCGAGGTACGAGGATATGCGATCATCTACCATTGGGATTTTCGCATAGGCTGAGCAGTCAGGGAGAGAGCCAGGTCTGATGCAGGACTCTCCCTTTTTGTTCCTTAGTTTTGGATCCAGTCAGTCGTATATTCATTTTGTGTTTTCTAGTTTCCTGCACACCTTCCGTGACAATTCCTGTACATAGGAGCAGTATTATAGTAGTTATATTCTTGTACATAGGAGCAGTATTATAGTAGTTATATTCTTGTACATAGGAGCAGTATTATAGTAGATATATTCTTGTACATAGGAGGCAGTATTATAGTAGATATATTCTTGTACATAGGAGGCAGTATTATAGTAGATATATTCTTGTACATAGGAGGCAGTATTATAGTAGTTATATTCTTGTACATAGGAGCAGTATTATAGTAGTTATATTCTTGTACATAGGAGCAGTATTATAGTAGTTATATTCTTGTACATAGGAGCAGTATTATAGTAGTTATATTCCTGTACATAGGAGCAGTATTATAGTAGTTATATTCCTGTACATAGGAGCAGTATTATAGTAGATATATTCTTGTACATAGGAGGCAGTATTATAGTAGATATATTCTTGTACATAGGAGCAGTATTATAGTAGTTATATTCCTGTACATAGGAGCAGTATTATAGTAGTTATATTCTTGTACATAGGAGCAGTATTATAGTAGTTATATTCTTGTACATAGGAGGCAGTATTATAGTAGATATATTCTTGTACATAGGAGGCAGTATTATAGTAGTTATATTCTTGTACATAGGAGCAGTATTATAGTAGTTATATTCTTGTACATAGGAGGCAGTATTATAGCAGTTATATTCCAGTACATAGGAGGCAGTATTATAGTAGTTATATTCCTGTACATAGGGGCAGTATTATAGTAGTTATATTCCTGTACATAGGAGCAGTATTATAGCAGTTATATTCCTGTACATAGGAGCAGTATTATAGCAGTTATATTCCTGTACATAGGAGCAGTATTATAGTAGTTATATTCCTGTACATAGGAGCAGTATTATAGTAGTTATATTCCTGTACATAGGAGGCAGTATTATAGTAGTTATATTCTTGTACATAGGAGGCAGTATTATAGCAGTTATATTCCAGTACATAGGAGGCAGTATTATAGTAGTTATATTCCTGTACATAGGAGCAGTATTATAGTAGTTATATTCCTGTACATAGGAGCAGTATTATAGTAGTTATATTCCTGTACATAGGAGCAGTATTATAGCAGTTATATTCCTGTACATAGGAGCAGTATTATAGTAGTTATATTCCTGTACATAGGAGCAGTATTATAGTAGTTATATTCTTGTACATAGGAGGCAGTATTATAGCAGTTATATTCCAGTACATAGGAGGCAGTATTATAGTAGTTATATTCCTGTACATAGGGGCAGTATTATAGTAGTTATATTCCTGTACATAGGAGCAGTATTATAGTAGTTATATTCCTGTACATAGGAGCAGTATTATAGTAGTTATATTCCTGTACATAGGAGCAGTATTATAGCAGTTATATTCCTGTACATAGGAGCAGTATTATAGTAGTTATATTCCTGTACATAGGAGCAGTATTATAGCAGTTATATTCCTGTACATAGGAGCAGTATTATAGTAGTTATATTCCTGTACATAGGAGCAGTATTATAGTAGTTATATTCCTGTACATAGGAGGCAGTATTATAGTAGTTATATTCCTGTACATAGGAGGCAGTATTATAGTAGTTATATTCCTGTACATAGGAGGCAGTATTATGCTAGTCATATCATTGTACATAGGAGGCAGTATTATAGTAGTTATATTCCTGTACATAGGGGCAGTATTATAGCAGTTATATTCCTGTACATAGGAGCAGTATTATAGCAGTTATATTCCTGTACATAGGAGCAGTATTATAGTAGTTATATTCCTGTACATATGAGCAGTATTATAGCAGTTATATTCCTCAGTGTACTGCTGGGGCAGAAGGCGCCGTCTTCTCAGTTTACTGCTCGGAGATCTCAGTTTGCATAGTGTGTGTGCGGTGAGATTAACTGACTGACCCTTTAGAGATGACATTTTGGAGATGAATGAATGAAAATACAGCGAGCATGTGACTGTTTGTTCCACGTCCTCTACTGGAAGTGCCGCTACGGATCTGCTCTTAGATGTCAGTACAAAACTTCCCACACCCTAAGGCTGGCAGCTAAAATGTCAGGCTCAAGATATAGGACCATTATAGCCTGCTAATCTCAAAGGCCGGCCTGTTTCATCAGTAGGTGATAGATACAGAGCACCATGTGTGCTGAGAGGTCTGCGGGGCCCCACAAGGCTCCACACCGGGATACTGAGGCCGAAGTATTGATTCCAAATTCCCACTGGTCAAAGGAAGGGTAAGGTCTAGATTTCCTCTGATTGCGGCCTGTGAATTGAGGACTGTGACCATCGTTCTCATTTATTCTTTAGGGTTAGATTGGAGACACGTCTGACGTCACAACCCTCGCAGCAGCAGTTGTTATCCAGATTTTCCTAAATTCGAGGACAGCAAATAATTTACACTAATGCACCTTGTATACCGCTGTATGACGCAGTAGAAGCCGGAGGGTATGTGTGACCTTGGATTCCTCTGACCATTTGTATCAGTTTGGAATCCTCCCGTGTCTTAACCCCATTCTATAGACCACGCACCCACTAATGGCACGTTTTTACCCATTGAAAACAATGCTGAGATCAGACAAATACAGAAAGAGCCCAAAATCATCAGTTGTCATCATTTGCACAATTTAGGGCACAGTACGTGAAGTTGTGCTTTATTGTCAATGGATGCACATCATCAATCTGACTATCCTGCATGTGGCGGTGGTTTCCGGCCGCTTTGCACTTGCTGCATGTCCTACCCCCATAGTGTTAGAAGATGACTGCAGAGCATTTCATAATTCTATGCATTTTCTCTATCACGTGCAGGCGTTGCTTTCATGCAGATGATCCGTTCCCAGAGAATGCAGATTTATGTTGCACAATCCTGGACAGTGAGAAGAACGTCTTCCAGATAGACAGGAGTCTGGAGCAGCGTCCCTACCAGACGGAGGCGACACCAGGACTGGAGCTGCCAGACGCAGGGAGTAGTGCAGCCCTGGAGGGAACCTGTTGAGGGCAGCATACATTGGTGCGATGCCCTGAGCCCCGGTCAGTAATATCTCTACTGGGCAGCCCAGGAATAAGAGGACGCCCCGTGCACTGAGTGGACTGCAGCGCGCGGCTGACTCCGGAGTCGCTCCATACAGATTTCCGCAGAGCGACTGGGTTAGTTCATGTGATCCAGGGTTCTGCTAAGAGAATCTCTCTCCAGTTTATACTCAGCGCGTAATATTGGTGAAAGGTTCGCCTTATAAAATGCAGATTTACTAATAAGATTGCACCTTGTGATAAACTGCACCAAAATCTGATGCAAATTGGCGCACCTTATTTTAAGAAAATCTTCTGCGTCTAGCTTGACAAGAGGGAGTGGCATCGTGGGAAAGGGGGCACTGCCAACGATGCAACGTGAAGGAAAGGAATTTGTAAAGAAGACTTTAGTTGCTACGGGTGCTTTCACACTAGCGTTATTCTTTTCCGGTGCAGAGTTCCGTCACAGGGGCTCAATACCGGAAAAAAACGCTTCAGTTTAATCCTAATGCATTCTGAATGGAGAGCGATCGTTTCAGGATGCAGCAGGACGTCTTCAGTTCAGCCCCTGCTGCGGTATTTTCTCCGGCCAAAATTGCAGAACACTTGCTGGAATGCTGGATCCGGCATGAATTTCCATTAAAATGTATTAGTGCCGGATCCAGTACCAGAAAAAAGCATCCAGTTACCCAGACTGCGCATGCACAGACCTTTAAAATGCAAAAAAATAATAATACCGGATCCGTTTTTTCTGGATGGCACCAGAGAGACGGATCTGGAATTTCAATGCATTTGTCAGACTGATCCACATCTGGATCCGTCTACAAACGCTATCTGGATTTCCGGATCCGGCAGGCAGTTCTGGCAATAGAACTGTCTTCCGGATCCTCACAACCCAAGTGTGAAATTAGCCTTAAAGGGGTTGTCCAAGTTATATTTATTGATGACCTATCCTCAGGATAGGTCATCAATATCAGATCGGCGGGGGTCCGACACCCGGCACCCCCTCCGATCAGTTGTTTGAAGAGAAGGCGTGCGCGGTGTCAGCGCTGCCTCCTCCTCACGGTTTACCTTCTAGCCGTTGTATCTGCAGTGGTGAGCAGGTGTAATTACACCCAAGCCGCCCCATTCATTTCAATAGGAAGGCTTGGGTGTAATTACACCTGCTCACCACTGCAGGTGCAACGGCTAGAAGGTAAACAGTGACGAGGAGGCAGCGCTGACACCGTGCGAGTCTCCTCTTCAAACAGCTGATCGGAAGGGGTGCCGGGTGTCGGACCCCAGCCAATCTGATATTGATGACCTATCCTGGGGATAGGTCATCAATAAATATAACTTGGACAACCCCTTTAATTTACATTTAGGAAGTGAGTAAGGCTACTTTCACATTAGCGCTTTTCTTTTCCGGCATAGAGTTCCGTCACAGGGGCTCTATACCGGAAAAGAACTGATCAGGCATATCCCCATGCATTCTGAATGGAGAGTAATCCGTTCAGGATGCATCAGGACGTCTTCAGTTCAGTCATTTTGACTGATCAGGCAAAAGAGAAAACCGCAGCATGCTACGGTTCTCTCTCCGGTGAAAAAAACTGAAGACTTGCCTGAACGCCGGATCAGTCTTTCCGGTCTGCACATGCTCAGACCTTTAAAAATGAGAAAATAAATAAATACCGGATCCGTTTTGCCTGATGACACCGGAAAAACGGATCCGGTATTGCCATGCTTTTTTCTGACTGATCAGAATCCTGATCAGTCTGAAAAATGCCTTATCAGTCAGAAAAAATGCCATGCGTCTGCATACAGTCTGCCTGCCGGAATCAAACACCGCAAGTGTGGAAGTACCCTGAGCGATAAAAAAGTGTTTAATGACAAGTTCTGCCACTTTCTACCATGCTCATTATATTCTCACTGTTTTCCATACCTCAGCTTCCTGTCAGTAGATGCGCATTCAATTTTACATCCAGCGGTTGAAAACGTATCTTAATCACATGTAAGGGATTGCTACAATTGTATCTGTCTGGACAACGCTCTCCTGCACTGTGATACATTGTAACAAACCGGGGTTATATCAGCAAGGCGTGGTCCGGACCCGGGATGGAAACCCAAAAGTTTCCATTCACTCACAACAAGCAGACATTTTGAAAATGGAACACACAGTATATTAGAAGAGTTACATAGCTTTCATTTTACATTGGTGACATTTACATAGGACTGGGCACCGGCCCTTCGAGCCCGAGTAAGAATCTTCGTAGAGCGAGCGTTTCTACCACAATTTACATAGGACTGGGCACCGGCCCTTCGAGCCTGAGTAAGATTCTTCGTAGAGCGAGCGTTTCTACCGCAATTTACATAGGACTGGGCACCGGCCCTTCGAGCCCGAGTAAGAATCTTCGTAGAGCGAGCGTTTCTACCACAATTTACATAGGACTGGGCACCGGCCCTTCGAGCCCGAGTAAGAATCTTCGCAGAGCGAGCGTTTCTACCGCAATTTACATAGGACTGGGCACCGGCCCTTCAAGCCTGTGTAAGAATCTTCGTAGAGCGAGCGTTTCTACCGCAATTTACATAGGACTGGGCACCGGCCCTTCGAGCCCGAGTAAGATTCTTCGTAGAGCGAGCGTTTCTACCACAATTTACATAGGACTGGGCACCGGCCCTTCGAGCCTGAGTAAGAATCTTCGTAGAGCGAGCGTTTCTACCGCAATTTACATAGGACTGGGCACCGGCCCTTCGAGCCCGAGTAAGAATCTTCGTAGAGCGAGCGTTTCTACCCCATTGCTGTGCGGTGACACAGACATCCATCAGGCTTTACGTGATGCAGAAAAGCAATGGACGAGTCCAAGCTCTGTCTCCGTCACAATCCGATCGCTGACCGCTTGTGAAGTCCCTTATTGTGGTACGCCCCCAAAACAATATGGAGAAAGGGGGTACTCACTGATCCTCTCTTTCACATGAGTGAGTTTTCCGTATGGGTGCAATGTGTGAAGCATCATTCCGTCCTATATTCTGCGTTATTCACGTATCTCTCGTTACATAGAAGTGAAAGGGGCTTCAGTGGAAAACGGATTGAATCACTTATGGCTGCTAGGAGATGTCGATTATTTTTCTTCAGTTTCTTTTAATGCACTCAAAAAACGCATCAAAAACTGAGTGCATCTGGGTGGAAAAAACTGAAACACTGAACGCAATCGCAGACAAAACTGGCTGAACCTGCACGCAAAACCATCCGTTTTTTTCAATCAGTAACGCAGTGTGAAGGAGGCCATACTGGGTCCTCGCTGGTCTCTGCTTCCTGGTCTGCTCGGAGATGCCTGCTCCACCAATCAGCTACGTCAAGGCTGGACCTGGACGGAAAGACCGGCCCGACCCGGGAAGCGCCACTTCTAATTTCTGACTTACGGGCAGATTATCATCTCTCTGAGGTTTCTTAAGGCTGGAATCACACGTTCCGTTTTTGGTGCGGCTTTTATGACTTTTTTTTTGTGCCAAAACCAGGAGTTAATTTGAAGGAAGGGAGAATATAATGGAAGGATTCACTTCAGATTATCCTCAAAATACCGTCCGTGTCATTCAAGCCTAAAGGCTGCGCGCACCTTTGGGGACAATTTTTATTTATTTATTTTTTGATTGCATTTGACTCATCTTGGGCTCAAAATCATTTTTTCAATTGGCCTTTAATAAAAATATTAATCCATTCTGTCACAAAGGGTTAACAGTTTTTAGCTGTGTGAATTCACTACAGTGTCCTATGGCCACAAACGCCCCAAAAGTCGCTCATGTACTTTTTGGAGCGTCGGGCGTTTTACAGCGCGATCGTACGCGCTGTAAAACGCCCAAGTGTGAACCATTCCCATAGGGAATCATTGGTTTCTCCTTGTTGAGCGTTTTACAGCGCGTAGGAACGCGCTGTAAAACGCTCAGGTGTGAACCCAGCCTAAGAGTCAGAAACACTTATTTCAGAGCGGAACCCGGACATACCCGTATTTTCCCCCAGGCAGCCCCCCTGGGGCTATGCTCGGAGCAGCTCATGCTCCGATGCACTCCCTTGCCCTGGGCTAAATTGCGCAGGGCACAGGCTCTTTTGTTTTTCAATAACACTTCCGCCCGGCAGTGTGTTCGGTGACGTCACCGGCTCTGAAGGGCGGGCTTTAGCGCTGTCCTAGCTGATTTACTGGCATTTACTGACATCAGAGCCAGTGATGTCACCAGGGTTCCTGGCAGCCCCATGGAGAGCCCGATACGTCACCGGATCTCCAAAAAATGCCTTTGCCCTGCGCGATTTAGCACAGGGCAAAGGAGAGCATCAGAGCTGCCGCGGTTGAACTAGAGGGATGTCCGGGTGCAGCTCTGAATCCAGACAACCCCTTTAAGTCACATTCTTAGGCCTCGTGCACACGACCTAAAAACGGGGTCCGTAGGTCCGTGATCCGTGACCGTTTTTTCGTCCGTTGGTCTTCCTTGTTTTTGGGGGATCCACGGACATGAAAAATGAAAAAAAAAATCTAAGTCAAGTTTGCCATTGAAATGATAGGAAAAAATGGACACGGAGCACGGATGCGGATGACAATCTTGTGTGCATCCGTGATTTTTCATGGACCCGTTGACTTGAATGTGTTCGTGAACCGCTGGCCGTGAAAAAAATAGGACAGGTCCTATTTTTTTCACAGCCAGGAAACACGGATCACGGATGCGGCTGCCAAACGGTGCATTTTTCAATTTTTGAAAGTCAATGGGTCCGCAAAAAAAAAACGGAAGACGGCACAATGGCCACGGATGCACACAACGGTCGTGTGCATGAGGCCTTAGTAAGATAAAGATTGAGCTTTAGGGCTGTTTCACACGATCGGATGCTGTGCGTGACATCCGCTGCGTGAATGACATGGCTTTTTTTTTTACAGCCAAATGTGACATTACAGTCTGGATTGCAATATAAAAAACACTGCAAACAATGGCTTTCTCATGTCGGCTTTTTTCGGCTGTTTTCACCACAGAACTAGAAAAGCACCAGAAAAAATCTATGTGCAAATTGTAATAAAACAAAAAAAAAATACATCAAAAAAAATTTTTTTTTTTTAAATGTGTGGAGTCCTGAAGGTTTTGGGTTAAATTTGGCGAATTCTCAGCGTACTACATCCCCCCCCAGCGACCCGCATTAATCATTGACAGTATTGCTGCAGAAGCCTTACGTTTGGCGCTAATGCGTCCAGAACGTCCGTGGATTCTCAGACGGGTGCGAGGCCTTTATTCCGCCTTTTCATTCGATCTGAATAAACTGCCAAAGCTCAGCCCTTTGCGCCACTCCAGGAAGGTCATTGCACTGCGCCCAGGACCAGCAGCTCACAGAGCAGCGTCCGCTAATGGTCCGCTCTGTATGAACGCCGTCCGACCATCTCCTGTGGCGCTAGAGATGAGGAGGAGGAATACGGGATTCGTTGTGATGGGAATCAGGAACTTGTCCAGTGGCTCTGATGGGGAAAGCATTCATTCTCTGGCATCGGAGAGAGGACCAGATCCCAGACGGAATGCGAATCGCTGCAATGGGTCCACAATCCGCATGACACGGAGAGGAAGCCCACAGAAGGACTAGCTCTACGGATCGCTTCTGTGGGATTTCGCTCTGTGCCTCCGCACCGCAGAGAGGACTGAGCCTTGCAGATCGTGGACCCATTCAAGTGAATGGGTCTGCAAACAGCGGGCAAACGGATGGTGCCCGTGCGCTGTGGACCGAGTGCAGCCAGCCAGTGGCACAGGGGCAACACGTGAGGTGCACGGTGGACGGATGAGGGGCCAAATAATATAACACACAGTTCATCAGTTACTCACGGTTAGCAGATAGCCCCCCTGGGCCGGCAGCGCAGTGTGAGGTGGACAGCACAAAATCCTCCGGGGCATGCTCTGTGGTAGGGAGCACCAGCCAAGATGGAGGTTGAGGAGCCCTTGATGTTAGGGGGGCTTAGGGTGCTTGTGGCGGCTGAGTCCCTTGGTGGTATTTGTCGTGACGCCAGTACCGTTAATGGTGGTACAACCAGTGGTGGTAATAGTGAGGTGGACAGTGGCAGGACACAGCTCACAGCTTCTACTGATGTTGGCTCCAGGGACCCTGCTGAGCCACTGTTAATAGGTTTGGCTGAGCTCGTGGCTCTGTATCGGTGCGATTTGGTGAGGTTGCCGGTGGCTATGGTGTCCTTCACCTGGATTCTGTAAGGCCTGGTGTGTGGCTTTTATCCTTTGGATGTTAATCTTGTCTTTTCTGGGCTAGACTTTATCCGAGCAGCGGATCTAGGTCTGCAGACTGACTACTAATCAGCATCCCCTGGTCTCACTAGGCCTGACCTAAGTATTCACCTAAGTGCTATCCCCCTCTAGTGGTGGGATGTATAAATGACACCCGACCAGCCTATGAACAGGGACACCGCAGGTCTTGTAATACAATATAACATGCCATACCGTAATGCCGTTCCCACGTGTCCTGAGGGGGCGCTGCACAAGGTACGCAAATTCATGTGCATGAGCCCTAACATTGCAATGGTTGTGAAGACGCAGAGCTCTGCTGAGGGTGAACCCCAGACCCAGCACCGCTCCCAGTCAGTTACTAGCTGGGGACCTGCTTCATGGAAAGGGACCCCACGTCCTTCTAACGTGTCATTAAATCGATCGGACCTGAGATTCTGGGAAGGACAAGTTATCGCTTTCTTCTTAAAGTGACAGGTCAGGGAGTAGCAGAAGGTGCAGGGCCCGGGCCCCCGAGTCACTCAGAGGACACATGGGGGTCCTGTTACTGATCAGCGAGGGGAGAGGACTCCACGCAATGTCTCATGATGTCTCTTTATTACACAGGGGTCTCTTACCTGTCACTAGTTGATGACAGACGCTTCAAACTGGTAGTTCAGGTGAAAGACATGGGCGACGATCCGAAGGGTTACGTAGCATCCGGAAGCCTGGACGTTGTCGTTGCAGGAAATACTTGGGTCCATCCAGGTCCGGCGTCCACTCCTGAGAACCAGAAAGGAAGTTGCCCTCATACGACTTCTAAAGTAAGTGAACAGAAAAGTCTCCGTAAAGTGTTTACAAAGTTTAGGCGCCCATACACGTCAAATGACCAGACCGGGGTTGTCAACCGTCCAGAAGTTTCCGGACAGTCCTCAAATACAGGAGAAATAGCTGTGTCCGCGCTGTTTGAGGCAGGCGCTTCTAGATGGTTTTGCTGGGGATCCTCAGTATTTTACAGCTCCCAGTAAATGCTGGTAACGAGTTCTTATCCGTATACCGCGCTCTACACCTGTGTTACCTGCATCATTCGTTATGCTTTACTATTTGTCCGTAAAATATATAAAAAATATTGACTGTTCGTGATTTTGGGATAAGTTGTCCATAAAAAAGAAAAATTCTGGTTGGGATCCCTGGACCATACCATCATGTGTATGGGGGTGTCCCGACTCTCAGCCTCAGTGCATATCAGGGGAAGAGGATTGGGCATGTCGCACGTCTCACCTGAGATTAGCCAGAGGTGGCGGCCAAGTTTGTATTGACCTGGAGCAGTAGATGTCGGCCAAACCCACTGATTCCATCTGGATTGGCCAACCATCTAACGCCTGTGGGGGTTTCCCAAATGATGTTGGTAGATAAAATATGGCAGGGTGGACAGCACACCAAATCAGCGGTGGGTGCGCGTCTCCCGGGAAAGTGGCAAGCGTCCCCCGTGCCAGGTAGGGTAATCCACATGTAAGGAGAAGAAGGAGGATGGAGACAGCACGTCAACACTTCAGCTGAGGAGCCTTTGTCAACTGTGCACCAAGTGGTGTGGGGTTTACAGTATCTCACAAAAGTAAGTGCACCCCTAACAAGTCTGTAAATATTTTCTTCTATCTTTTCCTGGGACAACACTGAAGATCTGACCCTGTGATACAATGTAACGTAGTCAGTGGACGGCTCGTATAACAGTGCAAATTGTGCGTGTCCTCAAAATAACTCAAACCCCAGCCATTAACTGTGCAAACCGCTGGCAACAAAAGTGAGGACACCCCTAAGTGAGCCTGTCAGTGCTCAGCGTCATATCCAGAGGCTGTATGAGTGCTGCCAGCATTGCTGCAGAGGTTACAGGGGTGGGAGGTCAGCCTGTCAGTGCTCAGCGTCATATCCAGAGGCTGTATGAGTGCTGCCAGCATTGCTGCAGAGGTTACAGGGGTGGGAGGTCAGCCTGTCAGTGCTCAGCGTCATATCCAGAGGCTGTATGAGTGCTGCCAGCATTGCTGCAGAGGTTACAGGGGTGGGGATCAGCCTGTCAGTGCTCAGCGTCATATCCAGAGGTTGTATGAGTGCTGCCAGCATTGCTGCAGAGGTTACAGGGGTGGGGGGTCAGCCTGTCAGTGCTCAGTGTCATATCCAGAGGTTGTATGAGTGCTGCCAGCATTGCTGCAGAGGTTACAGGGGTGGGGGTTCAGCCTGTCAGTGCTCAGCGTCATATCCAGAGGTTGTATGAGTGCTGCCAGCATTGCTGCAGAGGTTACAGGAGTGGGGGTTCAGCCTGTCAGTGCTCAGCGTCATATCCAGAGGTTGTATGAGTGCTGCCAGCATTGCTGCAGAGGTTACAGGAGTGGGGGTCAGCCTGTCAGTGCTCAGCGTCATAGCCAGAGGTTGTATGAGTGCTGCCAGCATTGCTGCAGAGGTTACAGGGGTGGGGGGGTCAGCCTGTCAGTGCTCAGCGTCATATCCAGAGGTTGTATGAGTGCTGCCAGCATTGCTGCAGAGGTTACAGGGGTGGGGGGTCAGCCTGTCAGTGCTCAGCTTCATATCCAGAGGTTGTATGAGTGCTGCCAGCATTGCTGCAGAGGTTACAGGGGTGGGAGGGTCAGCCTGTCAGTGCTCAGCGTCATATCCAGAGGCTGTATGAGTGCTGCCAGCATTGCTGCAGAGGTTACAGGGGTGGGAGGTCAGCCTGTCAGTGCTCAGCGTCATATCCAGAGGCTGTATGAGTGCTGCCAGCATTGCTGCAGAGGTTACAGGGGTGGGGGGTCAGCCTGTCAGTGCTCAGCGTCATATCCAGAGGCTGTATGAGTGCTGCCAGCATTGCTGCAGAGGTTACAGGGGTGGAGGGGTCAGCCTGTCAGTGCTCAGCGTCATATCCAGAGGCTGTATGAGTGCTGCCAGCATTGCTGCAGAGGTTACAGGGGTGGGGGGTCAGCCTGTCAGTGCTCAGCGTCATATCCAGAGGTTGTATGAGTGCTGCTAGCATTGCTGCAGAGGTTACAGGGGTGGGGGGTCAGCCTGTCAGTGCTCAGCGTCATATCCAGAGGCTGTATGAGTGCTGCCAGCATTGCTGCAGAGGTTACAGGGGTGGGGGTCAGCCTGTCAGTGCTCAGCGTCATATCCAGAGGCTGTATGAGTGCTGCCAGCATTGCTGCAGAGGTTACAGGGGTGGGGGTTCAGCCTGTCAGTGCTCAGCGTCATATCCAGAGGTTGTATGAGTGCTGCCAGCATTGCTGCAGAGGTTACAGGGGTGGGGGTCAGCCTGTCAGTGCTCAGCAGTCATATCCAGAGGCTGTATGAGTGCTGCCAGCATTGCTGCAGAGGTTACAGGGGTGAGGGGTCAGCCTGTCAGTGCTCAGTGTCATATCCAGAGGCTGTATGAGTGCTGCCAGCATTGCTGCAGAGGTTACAGGGGTGAGGGGTCAGCCTGTCAGTGCTCAGCGTCATATCCAGAGGCTGTATGAGTGCTGCCAGCATTGCTGCAGAGGTTACAGGGGTGGGGGGTCAGCCTGTCAGTGCTCAGCGTCATATCCAGAGGCTGTATGAGTGCTGCCAGCATTGCTGCAGAGGTTACAGGGGTGGGGGGTCAGCCTGTCAGTGCTCAGCGTCATATCCAGAGGTTGTATGAGTGCTGCCAGCATTGCTGCAGAGGTTACAGAGGTGGGGGGTCCGCCTGTCAGTGCCCAGCATCATGTCCAGAGTTGTATGAGTGCTGCCAGCATTGCTGCAGAGGTTACAGGGGTGGGGGTCAGCCTGTCAGTGCTCAGTCATATCCAGAGGTTGTATGAGTGCTGCCAGCATTGCTGCAGAGGTTACAGGGGTGGGGGGTCAGCCTGTCAGTGCTCAGTAATATCCAGAGGTTGTATGAGTGCTGCCAGCATTGCTGCAGAGGTTACAGGGGTGGGGGGTCAGCCTGTCAGTGCTCAGTGTCATATCCAGAGGTTGTATGAGTGCTGCCAGCATTGCTGCAGAGGTTACAGGGGTGGGGGGTCAGCCTGTCAGTGCTCAGCTTCATATCCAGAGGCTGTATGAGTGCTGCCAGCATTGCTGCAGAGGTTACAGGGGTGGGGGGTCAGCCTGTCAGTGCTCAGCGTCATATCCAGAGGCTGTATGAGTGCTGCCAGCATTGCTGCAGAGGTTACAGGGGTGGGGGTCAGCCTGTCAGTGCTCAGCGTCATATCCAGAGGTTGTATGAGTGCTGCCAGCATTGCTGCAGAGGTTACAGGGGTGGGGGTCAGCCTGTCAGTGCCCAGCATCATGTCCAGAGTTGTATGAGTGCTGCCAGCATTGCTGCAGAGGTTACAGGGGTGGGGGGTCAGCCTGTCAGTGCCCAGCATCATGTCCAGAGTTGTATGAGTGCTGCCAGCATTGCTGCAGAGGTTACAGGGGTGGGGGGTCAGCCTGTCAGTGCTCAGCGTCATATCCAGAGGTTGTATGAGTGCTGCCAGCATTGCTTCAGAGGTTACAGGGGTGGGGGGTCAGCCTGTCAGTGCTCAGCGTCATATCCAGAGGCTGTATGAGTGCTGCCAGCATTGCTGCAGAGGTTACAGGGGGGGGGGGTCAGCCTGTCAGTGCTCAGCGTCATATCCAGAGGCTGTATGAGTGCTGCCAGCATTGCTGCAGAGGTTACAGGGGTGGGCGGTCAGCCTGTCAGTGCTCAGCGTCATATCCAGAGGCTGTATGAGTGCTGCCATTATTGCTGCAGAGGTTACAGGGGTGGGGTGTCAGCCTGTCAGTGCTCAGCGTCATATCCAGAGGATGTATGAGTGCTGCCAGCATTGCTGCAGAGGTTACAGGGGTGGGGGGTCAGCCTGTCAGTGCTCAGTGTCATATCCAGAGGCTGTATGAGTGCTGCCAGCATTGCTGCAGAGGTTACAGAGGTGGGGGGTCAGCCTGTCAGTGCTCAGCGTCATATCCAGAGGCTGTATGAGTGCTGCCAGCATTGCTGCAGAGGTTACAGGGGTGGAGGGTCAGCCTGTCAGTGCTCAGCGTCATATCCAGAGGCTGTATGAGTGCTGCCAGCATTGCTGCAGAGGTTACAGGGGTGGGGGGTCAGCCTGTCAGTGCTCAGCGTCATATCCAGAGGTTGTATGAGTGCTGCCAGCATTGCTGCAGAGGTTACAGGGGTGGGGGGGGGTCAGCCTGTCAGTGCTCAGTGTCATATCCAGAGGCTGTATGAGTGCTGCCAGCATTGCTGCAGAGGTTACAGGGGTGGGGGGTCAGCCTGTCAGTGCTCAGCGTCATATCCAGAGGCTGTATGAGTGCTGCCAGCATTGCTGCAGAGGATTACAGGGGTGGGGGGGGGGGGGGGGGTCAGCCTGTCAGTGCTCAGTGTCATATCCAGAGGCTGTATGAGTGCTGCCAGCATTGCTGCAGAGGTTACAGGGGGGGGGGTCAGCCTGTCAGTGCTCAGCGTCATATCCAGAGGTGTATGAGTGCTGCCAGCATTGCTGCAGAGGTTACAGGGGTGGGGGTCAGCCTGTCAGTGCTCAGTGTCATATCCAGAGGTTGTATGAGTGCTGCCAGCATTGCTGCAGAGGTTACAGGGGTGGGGGGTCAGCCTGTCAGTGCTCAGTGTCATATCCAGAGGCTGTATGAGTGCTGCCAGCATTGCTGCAGAGGTTACAGAGGTGGGGGGTCAGCCTGTCAGTGCTCAGCGTCATATCCAGAGGCTGTATGAGTGCTGCCAGCATTGCTGCAGAGGTTACAGGGGTGGAGGGTCAGCCTGTCAGTGCTCAGCGTCATATCCAGAGGCTGTATGAGTGCTGCCAGCATTGCTGCAGAGGTTACAGGGGTGGGGGGTCAGCCTGTCAGTGCTCAGCGTCATATCCAGAGGTGTATGAGTGCTGCCAGCATTGCTGCAGAGGTTTACAGGGGTGGGGGGGGTCAGCCTGTCAGTGCTCAGTGTCATATCCAGAGGCTGTATGAGTGCTGCCAGCATTGCTGCAGAGGTTACAGGGGTGGGGGGTCAGCCTGTCAGTGCTCAGCGTCATATCCAGAGGCTGTATGAGTGCTGCCAGCATTGCTGCAGAGGATACAGGGGTGGGGGGGGGGGGGGGGGGTCAGCCTGTCAGTGCTCAGTGTCATATCCATATCCAGAGGTTGTATGAGTGCTGCCAGCATTGCTGCAGAGGTTACAGGGGTGGGGGTCAGCCTGTCAGTGCTCAGCGTCATATCCAGAGGTTGTATGAGTGCTGCCAGCATTGCTGCAGAGGTTACAGGGGTGGGGGTCAGCCTGTCAGTGCTCAGTGTCATATCCAGAGGTTGTATGAGTGCTGCCAGCATTGCTGCAGAGGTTACAGGGGTGGGGGTCAGCCTGTCAGTGCTCAGCGTCATATCCAGAGGTTGTATGAGAGCTGCCAGCATTGCTGCAGAGGTTACAGGGGTGGGGGGTCAGCCTGTCAGTGCTCAGTGTCATATCCAGAGGTTGTATGAGTGCTGCCAGCATTGCTGCAGAGGTTACAGAGGTGGGGGTCAGCCTGTCAGTGCTCAGCATCATATCCAGAGGCTGTATGAGTGCTGCTAGCATTGCTGCAGAGGTTACAGTGGTGGGGGTCAGCCTGTCAGTGCTCAGTGTCATATCCAGAGGTTGTATGAGAGCTGCCAGCATTGCTGCAGAGGTTACAGGGGTGGGGGGTCAGCCTGTCAGTGCTCAGTGTCATATCCAGAGGTTGTATGAGTGCTGCCAGCATTGCTGCAGAGGTTACAGGGGTGGGGGTCAGCCTGTCAGTGCTCAGCGTCATAGCCAGAGGTTGTATGAGTGCTGCCAGCATTGCTGCAGAGGTTACAGGGGTGGGGGGGTCAGCCTGTCAGTGCTCAGTGTCATATCCAGAGGTGTATGAGAGCTGCCAGCATTGCTGCAGAGGTTACAGGGGTGGGGGGTCAGCCTGTCAGTGCTCAGTGTCATATCCAGAGGTTGTATGAGTGCTGCCAGCATTGCTGCAGAGGTTACAGAGGTGGGGGGTCCGCCTGTCAGTGCCCAGCATCATGTCCAGAGTTGTATGAGTGCTGCCAGCATTGCTGCAGAGGTTACAGGGGTGGGGGTCAGCCTGTCAGTGCTCAGCGTCATAGCCAGAGGTTGTATGAGAGCTGCCAGCATTGCTGCAGAGGTTACAGGGGTGGGGGGTCAGCCTGTCAGTGCTCAGCGTCATATCCAGAGGTTGTATGAGTGCTGCCAGCATTGCTGCAGAGGTTACAGGGGTGGGGGGTCAGCCTGTCAGTGCTCAGCGTCATATCCAGAGGTTGTATGAGAGCTGCCAGCATTGCTGCAGAGGTTACAGGGGTGGGGGGTCAGCCTGTCAGTGCTCAGTGTCATATCCAGAGGTTGTATGAGAGCTGCCAGCATTGCTGCAGAGGTTACAGGGGTGGGGGGTCAGCCTGTCAGTGCTCAATGTCATAGCCAGAGGTTGTATGAGTGCTTGTATACCGTACTATAGTGTCACAATGCAGCCCCATTCACGTTCAATATGTTATGATGTACTGTACTATAGTTTCACAATGCTGCCTCACTCACGTCCAGTATGCTGTGATGTACCGTACTATAGTGTCATAATGCAGCCCCCTTTATGTCCACTATGCTGTGATGTACCGCACTATAGTGTCACAATGCAGCCTCACTCACGTCCAGTATGCTGTGATGCCCTGCACTATAGTGTCACAATGCAGCCCAATTCATGTCCAGTATGCTGTGATGTACCGCACTATAGTGTCACAGTGCAGCCCCATTCATGTCCACTATGCTGTGATGTACCGCACTATAGTGTCACAATGCAGCCTCACTCACGTCCAGTATGCTGTGATGCCCTGCACTATAGTGTCACAATGCAGCCCCATTCATGTCCATTATGATGTGATATACCGTACTATAGTGTCACAATGCAGCCCCATTCATGCCCAGTATGCTGTGATATACCGTACTATAGTGTCACAATTTTTCCCCACTCACATCCAGTATGCTGTGATGTACCGTACTATAGTGTCATAATGCAGCCCCATTTATGTCCACTATGCTGTGATGTACCGCACTATAGTGTCACAATGCAGCCTCACTCACGTCCAGTATGCTGTGATGCCCTGCACTATAGTGTCACAATGCAGCCCAATTCATGTCCAGTATGATGTGATATACCGTACTATAGTGTCACAATGCAGCCCCATTCATGTCCAGTATGCTGTGATGTACCGCACTATAGTGTCACAGTGCAGCCCCATTCATGTCCACTATGCTGTGATGTACCGCACTATAGTGTCACAATGCAGCCTCACTCACGTCCAGTATGCTGTGATGCCCTGCACTATAGTGTCACAATGCAGCCCCATTCATGTCCAGTATGATGTGATATACCGTACTATAGTGTCACAATGCAGCCCCATTCCTGCCCAGTATGCTGTGATATACCGTACTATAGTGTCACAATTTTTCCCCACTCACGCCCAGTATGCTGTGATGTACCGCACTATAGTGTCACAATGCAGCCCCATTCATGTCCAGTATGCTGTGATGTACCGTACTATAGTGTCACAATTTTGCCCCACTCACGCCCAGTATGCTGTGATGTACCGCACTATAGTATCACAATGCAGCCCCATTCATGTCCAGTATGCTGTGATGTACCGCACTATAGTGTCACAGTGCAGCCCCATTCACGTCCAGTATGCTGTGATATACCGTACTATAGTGTCACAATGCAGCCCCATTCACGTCCAGTATGCTGTGATATACCGTACTATAGTGTCACAATGCAGCCCCATTCACGTCCAGTATGCTGTGATATACCGTACTATAGTGTCACAATGCAGACCCACTCATGTCCAGTATGCTGTGATGTACCGCACTATAGTGTCACAATGCAGCCCCACTCACGCCCAGTATGCTGTGATGTACCGCACTATAGTGTCACAATTTTGCCCCACTCACGCCCAGTATGCTGTGATGTACCGTACTATAGTGTCACAATGCAGCCCCACTCACGTCCATTATGCTGTGATGTACCGTACTATAGTGTCACAATGCAGCCCCATTCATGTCCAGTATGCTGTGATGTACCGTACTATAGTGTCACAATGCAGCCCCACTCACGTCCAGTATGCTGTGATGTACCGTACTATAGTGTCACAATGCAGCCCCACTCACGTCCAGTATGCTGTGATGTACCGTACTATAGTGTCACAATGCAGCCCCATTCATGCCCAGTATGCTGTGATGCCCTGCACTATAGTGTCACAATGCAGCCCCACTCACGTCCAGTATGCTGTGATATACCGTACTATAGTGTCACAGTGCAGCCCCATTCATGTCCACTATGCTGTGATGTACCGCACTATAGTGTCACAATTTTGCCCCACTCACGCCCAGTATGCTGTGATGTACCGTACTATAGTGTCACAATGCAGCCCCACTCACGTCCAGTATGCTGTGATGTACCGTACTATAGTGTCACAATGCAGCCCCACTCACGTCCAGTATGCTGTGATGTACCGTACTATAGTGTCACAATGCAGCCCCCATATGCTGTCGATTTGGAGTCAGGGGCCCCAGCTGCCCGGAGGTAACACGTCACATTGGGGCACATACTGTTGCTGGATGAGCCCGCCAGGAGATGCCCCCTAAAGTCTGAGCCGCTGATCTTGGAAGGACAGAAGTGCCACACAACATTCCCAACTCTCCAGTGTCTGCTGCTCCACGTACAGGCGATGTCCGTGGAACTTGGCTGCCCTTCACCGTGGCTTCTGCATGGACTGGAGCGATGCGTCTCCTTGTGGAGATGAAAGCGGCCGGTAGAGTATAATTGAGGAACCTGCTCGTGAGGTTGAGGCACCGAGAGCCTCCCCAGCCATGTTATGAGATTCGCCAATTAAACCCCGCGCTGTTCTAGAAGACTCGCATGTCTGTCTGCAATCACTGACGGCGGCCCGCAGAGTCGCATCCACGTTCCCTCAACCATCTGCTGCGGAAAAACAAAGATCTATTATTAACTGGGGAACCTACATGGTCCTGTCCACACGTCTGCTGGAAATCACGCGCTGCAGCTCTAAGCGCCCTAACCGTATTGATCGCCATATGCACCTTCATCCATCTTTGGCGGGATATCACTCACGCCCCACTACAACTTCTCAACACCGCTCTTGGGAGCCCCTAGGACAGAGGTGGAGCACCCGGACAATTCCCCCCGCAATCCCCCGTGCACATCCCCGCAATCCCCCTGCACATCCCTGCAATTTCCCCCGCAGACACCCCGTAATCCCCCTGCACACCCCCACAATCTGCCCCGCACACCCCCGCACACTCCCGAAATCCCCCCCCCCGCAATCCCCCACTCACCTCTTGCTACCTGAGAGAAATTCTGCAGCAATTTTTTTGACACTAAGCCACGCCCCTAACTCCGCCCAGTGCAGAACTATACTCGCCTAGTCCCACTCACCTGATAAGATCTGTTATAGGGGACACAGTGGTATCAATACACCCTGGTCCTACCACATCCAGGGTGTCGCTGGCATTGACATGATGTCCGCTGGATCCAGAACAAGGTGCACATTGTGCAGCCCTCGCAGTGTTACTGCCCACATTGTGCCCCCTCAGTACTACTGCTCACATTGTGCCCCCTCAGTACTACTGCTCTCATTGTGCCCCCTCAGTACTACTGCCTACATTGTGCCCCCTCTGTACTACTGCCCACATTGTGCCCCCTCAGTACTACTGCTCACATTGTGCCCCCTCAGTACTACTGCTCTCATTGTGCCCCCTCAGTACTACTGCCTACATTGTGCCCCCTCTGTACTACTGCCCACATTGTGCCCCCTCAGTACTACTGCCCACATTGTGCCCCCTCAGTACTACTGCCCACATTGTGCCCCCTCAGTACTACTGCCCACATTGTGCCCCCTCAGTGCTACTGCCCACATTGTGCCCCCTCAGTGCTACTGCCCACATTGTGCCCCTCAGTGCTACTGCCCACATTGTGCCCCCTCAGTGCTACTGCCCACATCGTGCCCCCTCAGTGCTACTGCCCACATTGTGCCCCCTCAGTACTACTGCCCACATTGTGCCCCCTCAGTACTACTGCCCACATTGTGCCCCCTCAGTACTACTGCCCACATTGTGCCCCCTCAGTACTACTGCCCACATTGTGCCCCCTCAGTACTACTGCCCACATTGTGCCCCCTCAGTACTACTGTTCACATTGTGCCCCCTCAGTACTACTGTCCACATTGTGCCCCCTCAGTACTACTGTCCACATTGTGCCCCCTCAGTGCTACTGCCCACATTGTGCCCCCTCAGTGCTACTGCCCACATTGTGCCCCCTCAGTGCTACTGCCCACATTGTGCCCCCTCAGTGCTACTGCCCACATTGTGCCCCCTCAGTGCTACTGCCCACATTGTGCCCCCTCAGTGCTACTGCCCACATTGTGCCCCCTCAGTGCTACTGCCCACATTGTGCCCCCTCAGTGCTACTGCCCACATTGTGCCCCCTCAGTGCTACTGCCCACATTGTGCCCCCTCAGTGCTACTGCCCACATCGTGCCCCCTCGCAGTATTACTGCACACTGTCACCACCAGATCTTTGAGAAGTTCTTCAGTACCTTCTGCGTGATCTTCTTTTGTTTTGCTTTCGTTTTGACTTCTCTCCTCCGTCTCCCAGCTGTCATCTATTAGCAGTGATTGCCTCCCTATATATCTCCTCCCCATACTGCCTCACCTTGCGGTTTATACAACTTCCTGGAGTGTGCTCGTGCTGCAAGCTACAACTGATGCTTCTACAGATAAGTCTGTTCATTTATTTGTGTTTTCCTGTTGCCTTGATCCTAGGTGACCCTGACTCCCTCCGTATTAAGTGTAGGGAGCCGGTGGTCGTGTCCCCGCACAGGGAGTACGATTGCCCTATTAATCTCATCCCAGGCGCCAAACTGCCTAAATCTCGTTTATACAATCTCTCCCAACCTGAGAGGATCGCTATGCGTGCGTATATCTCTGAGAGTCTGAGAAAAGGACACATACGACCCTCGAAGTCACCTGTTGCTGCAGTTTTTTTCTTTGTTAAGAAAAAAGATGGTTCTTTAAGACCTTGTCTGGATTTCAGGGAGCTGAACAGTATCACAATTCGTGACCCTTATCCGCTTCCTCTGATCCCGGACCTGTTTAACCAGATTGTTGGGGCTAAAGTTTTTTCCAAGTTGGATTTAAGGGGGGCATACAACCTGGCCAGGGTCAGAGAAGGGGACGAATGGAAGACGGCCTTCAATACCCCTGAGGGCCATTTTGAGAATCTGGTTATGCCTTTTGGTTTGATGAATGCTCCAGCCGTCTTTCAGCATTTTGTGAACAGCATTTTTTATTATTTAATGGGGAAATTTGTATTAGTGTATCTAGATGACATTTTGATTTTTTCTCCTGATTTCAAAACTCATAAGGAACATTTACGTCAGGTCTTGCTCATTCTGCTGGAGAATAAATTGTACGCTAAACTGGAAAAATGTGTGTTTGCGGTTCCAGAAATCCAATTTCTGGGGTTTCTTCTCTCCGCTTCTGCTTTTCGCATGGACCCCGAGAAGGTCCGCGCTGTGCTTGAGTGGGAGCTTCCTGAGAATCAGAAGGCGCTGATGCGCTTTTTGGGTTTTGACAATTATTACAGGAAGTTTATTTTGAATTATTCCTCTGTTAAACCACTCACTGATATGACTAGAAAGGGGGTAGATTTTTCCTCCTGGTCGGTAGAGGCGCGTAAGGCCTTTTCTAATATCAAGGAGAGTTTTGCTTCCGCTCCCATCTTGGTACAACCTGATATTTCTCTACCCTTCATAGTTGAGGTTCATGCTTCTGAGGTGGGTGTGGGTGCGGTCTTGTCTCAGGGTCCCTCTCCTGCCAAATGGCGACCGTGTGCCTTTTTCTCGAAGAAGCTCTCCTCCGCAGAGAGAAATTACGATGTGGGACATAGGGAGTTGTTGACCATCAAGTTAGCTTTTGAGGAATGGCGCCATTGGCTAGAGGGAGCCAGACACCCTATTACCGTGTTTACCGACCATAAGAATCTGGCCTACTTGGAGTCAGCCAAGCGTCTGAACCCGAGACAGGCCAGATGGTCTTTGTTCTTTTCAAGGTTTAATTTTGTTGTCACGTTCCGCCCTGGGGTTAAGAATGTGAAGGCGGATGCCCTGTCACGTTGTTTTCCGGGAGAGGGGAACTTTGAAGACCCGGGTCCCATTTTGGCTGAAGGGGTGGTTGTGTCGGCTCTTTATCCTGAATTGGAGGCAGAGGTCCAGGCAGCCCAGGCAGAGGCTCTTGATCTTTGTCCTCCTGGGAGGTTGTTTGTGCCTCTCGCTTTACGACACAAGGTTTTAAGGAGCACCACAATACTGTCCTTGCTAGGCACCCGGGGGGTAGAGCCACAGTGGATCTCATTGCTCAGAGATTCTGGTAGTCGGCTCTTCGTAAGTCGGTTGAGGGTTTTGTGGCAGCCTGCAAGACCTGCGCTCGTGCCAAAGTCCCTCATTCACGGCCATCGGGTCCTCTCCTTCCGTTACCTATTCCTTCCTGTCCTTGGACACATCTGTCCATGGATTTCATTACGGACCTGCCTAGTTCCTCGGGGAAGACTGTGATTCTGGTGGTGGTGGACCATTTTAGCAAAATGGCGCATTTTGTTCCTTTTCCTGGCTTGCCCAATGCTAAAACGCTGGCGCAGGCATTTATTGATCACATTTTCAAACTGCATGGTATTCCTTCAGACATAGTCTCTGATAGGGGCACGCAATTTGTTTCCAGATTCTGGAAGGCCTTCGGTTCTCGCTCGGGGGTTCGGTTGTCATTCTCTTCTGCTTTCCACCCGCAGTCGAATGGCCAGACAGAACGCGTCAATCAGAATCTGGAGACATATCTGCGCTGTTTTGTGGCGGAGAATCAGGAGGATTGGTGTTCTTTTCTCTCCCTTGTTGAGTTTGCTTTAAATAACCGTCGTCAGGAGTCTTCTGATAAGTCACCATTTTTTGGTGCTTATGGGTTTCATCCACAGTTTGGGACATTCTCTGGAGAGGGGGCTTCTGGTTTACCTGATGAGGAGAGATTCTCCTCGTCTTTGTCATCTATTTGGCAAAAGATTCAGGATAATCTAAAGAGCATGAGTGAGAGATATAAGCGTGTGGCTGATAAGAGACGTGTGCCTGGTCCGGACCTGAATGTTGGTGATCTGGTATGGTTGTCTACTAAGAATATCAAATTGAAGGTTCCCTCCTGGAAGTTGGGTCCTAAGTTTATTGGGCCTTACAAAATCTTGTCCGTCATCAATCCCCTTGCCTACCGTCTTGATCTTCCTCAGACTTGGAAGATCCATAATGTTTTTCACAAGTCCCTATTAAAACCTTATGTCCAACCCACTGTACCCTCCTCTTTGCCTCCTCCTCCGATTGTGGTTGATGGTAATCTTGAATTTCAGGTCTCTAAGATTGTGGACTCTCGTATTGTCCGCGGTTCTCTTCAGTACCTCGTTCATTGGGAGGGTTATGGTCCTGAGGAGAGGATGTGGGTTCCAGTGGCGGACATTAAGGCCACTCGTCTTCTCAGGGCATTCCATAGGTCCCATCCTGAGAAGGTGAGCTCTGCCTGTCCGGAGTCCACTCGTAGAGGGAGGGGTACTGTCACCACCAGATCTTTGAGAAGTTCTGTTAGATGCTCTTCAGTACCTCCTGCATGATCTGCTTTCGTTTTGACATCTCTCCTCCGTCTCCCAGCTGTGATCTATTAGCAGTGATTGCCTCCCTATATATCTCCTCCCCATACTGCCTCACCTTGCGGTTTATACAACTTCCTGGAGTGTGCTCATGCTGCAAACTGCAACTGATGCTTCTACAGATAAGTCTGTTCATTTATTTGTGTTTTCCTGTTGCCTTGATCCTAGGTGACCCTGACTCCCTCTGTAATAAGTGTAGAGAGCCGGTGGTCGTGTCCCCTCACTATTATAGGGTGTTCAGGTGTCATACAGTCGAGGCGCGAGGGCATGCAATTTTCTATCATAAAGATCTTTGCATGGGCTGAGAAGACAGGGAGAGTTTCAGGGCTTAAATAGGGGTCACCCCTTTTTGTTCCTTAGTTTCGGATCAAGCCAGTCGGATCTTTATTTGTAACTTCTTGTTTTCTGTTACACCATCCGTGACACCCACATTCTGACCCCTCAGTACTACTGCCCACATTGTGCATCCCTCGCAGTATTACTGCCCACATTGTGCATCCCTCGCAGTATTACTGCCCACATTGTGCATCCCTCGCAGTATTACTGCCCACATTGTGCATCCCTCGCAGTATTGCTGCCCACATTGTGCCCCCTCACAGTACTACTGCACTGCCCACATTGTGCTGATGGTTGTGCGGGAGGCAGATCCCCAGGCTTTTACTGCTCCTCTCACAAGCCAGCGATGTGTGGCCTGCTGGGGACATCTCCATGGTCACATGCCCCGGCTGCCCCCCCCCCTCCCCCCTCGTCACGCCTAGCATAAACTCTAAACACAGCCTGGTCTTGATTTAGATTATTTGCTACATTCAGAATTCTGCACGTTTCTAGTTACAGTGCCTTGGAGAAGTATTCATACCCCTTGAACTTTTCCACATTCTTTTCTCGTTGCACCCACAAACTTAAATGTATTTTATTGGGATTTCATGTGATCGACCAACACAAAGTACAAGTCTGTGTGAAGTGAGAAGAAAATTATACTTGGTTTTCAAAATTTGTAATAAATTAAAATCTGAAAAGTGTGGCGAGCATTAGTATTCAGCCCCTTTACTCTGATCACCCTAAATAAAATCCAATGCGACCAATCACCTTCAGAAGTCTCCTAATTAGTACATAGAGTCCACCTGTGTGTAATGTCTTCTCAGTATAACTCCAGCTGTTATGTGAAGGCCTCAGAGGTTTGTTAGAGAACATTAGTGATCAAACAGCATCATGAACACCAAGGAACACACCAAACAGGTCAGGGGTATAGTTGTGGAGAAGTGTAAAGCAGGAATAGGTTATAAAAAAAAAATATCCCAACATCTCACGGTTTAGATGGGATGTTGGGATATTTTTTTTTATAACCTATTCCTGCTTTACACTTCTCCACAACTATACCCCTGACCTGTTTGGTGTGTTCCTTGGTGTTCATGATGCTGCTTGATCACTAATGTTCTCTAACAAACCTCTGTGAGAGGAGCACTGTTCAATCCATCAACTGAAAATAGGAGTATGGAAACTGCAAACCTACCAAGACATGGCCGTCCATCTAAACTGACAGCCCAGGCAAGGAGAGCACTAATTAGAGAAGCAGCCAAGAGGCCCATGGTCACTGTGGAGGAGCTGCAGAGATCCACAGCTCAGGTGGGAGAATCTGTCCTCAGGACAACTATTAGTCGTCTACTCCACAAATCTGAACACACCATCCCCACTGTGAGACACGGCGGTGGCAGCATCATGCTGGGGGGCTTATCTTCAGAAGGGACAGGGAACGTGGTCAGAGGTGATGGGAAGATGGATGGGGCTAAATGCAAGGCAATCCTGGAGGAAGACCCGGTAGAGGCTGCTGAAGACTTGAGACTGGGGCGGAGGTTCACTTTCCAGCAGGACAACAACGCTAAGCATCCAGCCAGAGCTACAAGGAAAGGGTTCAGATTACAGCATCTTCATGTGTTAGAACGGCCCAGCCACCGCCCAGACCTGAATCCTATTGAGAATCTGTGACAAGACCTGAGAATTGCTGCTCACAGACGCTCTCCATCCAACCTGAGAAATAATCAGCCTCTAGATGTGCAGAGCTGGTAGAGACATCCCGCAAAAGACCTGTAGCGAAAGGTGCTCCTATAAAGTACTGACTCAGGGGGCTGAATACAAATGCATGCCGCACGTTAAAAGATTTTTAATTTAAATTTTTTTTGAAAACCATTGATCATTTTCGATTCACCTCACACAGACTGGTACTTTGTGTTGGTCTATGAAATAAAATCCCAAGGAAATACAGTTTGTGGGTGTAACGTGAAAAAATTTAGAAAAATTCAAGGTATGTAAATACTTTTTCAAGACCCTGATGGTGCACTGTGCTTTAGTGATCAGACCTGTAATGTAGAGTACATTGTAGAGTCCAGACAGCACCGATACATTGTAGCAAACGTTCAGGACAGTAATGATGTGCGCTGACCATGGCTGAATCCAGCTGTAACAAACCCTCAGCTATGAGAAGCATTAGGTAAAGAGTCCTGATTACCTTGTGTATAGATGTGGTTTGGTGGTGGGTCCAGGTGTAGCTTTCCCACCGGGCCCCTAAGCTTCCACCTGCAATGTTACTGTTGTTTTTGTGATCTGTATGCAGATGCGCAGCCTCCACGTCTGTCTATATTCCATTCCCCGGATTTAGCGGCAGCTGTACGGCGATAACTGATGTGGTCGACCGGTTTTTGTGATGTATCAGGTAAAGGAGAATTTCATCTCCGATAATAACCTCCGTTAGTGAAGGTTATTGTGACGTGCGGTCGGTAAACTGATAACCCATAAGAAATGGACGCCCCTATTTTACAATGATTGTGTCCTGGTCCAAAAATATCCAAGCATACAGGGAAGAGGGCCCAGAGCCGGGATACAAAGGGCGAGGAAGAGAACGGAAGGGGCAGCTTCATACGTTCCCTCATTACATGAAAGACTAGAGGTATATGAAGACGTGTCTATTATGTATATGCTGTGTGGTGGTGCTCCACCCTGGAAGGAAGGGCTCCGAGAGGTAGAGTTACCCTACTGCTGTGTACACACAGAAAATTGTGAGCTATTAATTAATTGTGATGGGTGTAAAACCCCATCGTGGTATTACCATTCCTACACCCTGCTACTTGCTCTAATGGGCTGAACTTATTCCAGGTCTTTTGTCACTGTGCTTTTGATAATATTGCTCTGAAACTGTTATGTTCATGTAATATGCCTGGTTCACCATTCCATCTTCCCCCTTTTGGGCAGAAGTGGGCCAGTCCCATTTGCTACCAAGGGAGGGGCAGCAGGAAGTGTCTAGTCAGTCTAAGCCAGGGCAGCGTCAGATCTAGCAATGAAGGGAGGCCCCCTCCTGTAGCAGGAGTCCCTCCGGAGGGAAGCAGCTCCTAGAGCACCATGACTTCTTACAGATTAACATACAGAGTATTTTGAGGGGGTCAACAGCCAAAGGCACCCCACTCCAAAGGTACCAGAACAGTCCTAAAGTCCTGCTGCCAGAATAGAGCCGAATTTAGCACAGCAGAGATAAAGCAGAGTACTCAAGTTTGCCTGCCAGTTTATGCCAAAGCGTTTCATCCCATATGCAGCCCCCCATAACAAAGTTTATGTCTACAGAGAAATGTAGGGGGCTAATTTTTGGCAGGATGATCTGGAGTTTTGATAATACAATTCTAGGATGTGTATGACTTTTTGATAACTTTTTATTCAATTTTCTTTTGTAGATAAAGTGATGAAAAAACTTGAACCATTTTTTTTTTCTGTTACGCCATTCACTGTATTGGATAAAAAAATTTTTTATACTTTAATAGCACGGGCGCTTTCACACGCGGCGGTGCCCATGAGGTAATTTTTTTTTAACCCTTTCCTGAATACCCAATGTAAATTTACATTGGCAGCCGGAAGTTTGAAAATGCAGTAGGCGCCATAGGCTGCCGGGTGTCTGCTGTTTTAAACACCATGCACCCAGCACTAATGTCCGTGACCAGTGATGGACTTCACCTTTCAGATGCCATGTTTTAAAAAAATAAAATTCTAATCTCCAAAATGTAAACAATAAAAAAAATACACATCATAGGCATTACCATGTGCGAAAACGTCCATACTATTAAAGTATGAAAATATTTTTCCCATACGGCAAACCGGAAAAAAAAAAAGAGTAAAAATGGCCAATTTGAAAAAACTAGCCCTCACACAGCTCTGTGCACCTAATATGGCGATAAACATTTTTCAAAGTAATTTTGTTTTTGGTATTAAAACACCAAAAAAACTACACAATCGTAATCTATCGTAAAACTATGTAATCGCACTGACCTGGAGAATAAAAGTAACAGGTCAGTTTTACCACATAGGAAATTGTGTAAAAAAAAAAAACTCAAAACTGTGGCGGAATGGTGTTTTTTTTTTTTTTTTTTTTTTTTTTTTTATAATTCCACCCCATTTGAAATTTTTTTTAGTTTCCCACCACACTTTATGCAACCATAAATAGTGCTATTAGAAAGTTAATTTTGTCCCCAAAAAACAAGCCCTCATATAGCTGTGAATTTTTTTTTTTAAAAGTTATGTCTTTGGGAAGGCTAGGAGTAAAAAATGAAAATGTAAAAAAAAAAAGAAAAAATGTAACATTTCCTGGTCATTGAAGGGTTAATTATTTATTTTTGATTTGGGGGAAAGGGGGGTGATTTTGAATTTTTTTACATTTTTTTTTCAATACTTTTTAAAACTTTCTTTTTACTTTTTCTTAGATTCCCAAGTGGACCACAAGTTGTAATCATCAGATTGCAACTTGTACAGAAAGATAGAATTTGCTCTATTATTCTGTAAAGAAATCGCTATATCCTAGTTCAGTGCTGCCACCTGCTGGCCTGAAGTGGGACATACTAATAATGAGCCTGCAGGCCTAGTACATGCTCCGGCTCATTATTAGAACAGGGGGACAGTGCGCCTGAATAGGAAGCATGCACTTCCAGGTTTTGCCCTCTCAGACACCATGATCACATTTGACCACAGCATTTGAGGGGTTAAATGTCCGCAGTCAGCATTACTGTCAATTGCAGACATTAGCTGCGGGTGTCGGCTGTATGAAACTCTGTGCGCTCCAGAGGGGGCTTCGTCTTTAAAGACCGGACATCCGCCATACATGTTGGGAGGGGCTTAATGTGTAACGAAAGGAAGAGTAAAATTATTTTGTTGTAATCAACTTGGTCTCTGTTTCTGTAACTACTGTGAATAATGCGTCATTGTGCGGGCAGAGACATTGACATCAGACAGGGACACAACATCTTCAGTGGGAGATGGCCTTAAAGGTAGTCTGTACTTCCAGCAAGGAGGTGGAGCTCTAGAGAGTTCTAGGGCGAGTTAGCTTAGCAAGCCTGGAGTGATGGAGCATGTCCATCTGCTCCTCTGTGAGGACTACTACTCCAGGGTCCCAGGCCACAGAAGATCTGCAAGCTGCAGCATACTAAGTCAGCAGAGTGATCAGCATTACAGCTATACAGACTTCACTGCAGGTGAAGGGATAACAAGTTAAGACACCCATCATTTCAGGACATGCATGCTTGAAGTGGACACACAAGTGGACAGCTAATATCACTGCCAGCTTCTTGCTGTTAGTGGAGACAAATCGGGAGAGAGAGGACTACTCTAGAGTATTATAGTCTGCCATCTTGCCTTACTAATCACAGGATTGAGACTTTGCATCTTGTAGAGACTATAGCTGTATGTACTGAAACTTGTCCTTTCCACTCAGTAAAGAAAAACATTTGTTCCTCTACATCTGACTGATCCTTTCACGCCACCATTGCACCAAACCCCAGGGAGCAACAGCCTGAGGGAGTGCACTGCGCCACTCCTGTTCTCTGCACCGGCTCCCTGCAACAGCACTAGTTAGGGGCTGAGGAGAGCTTCCATTATCAGGAGTAGTGAGAATATCAACTTGTATTCTGCTCCTGCAAGTGCCCAGGAGGTGGACCTTTACTGTGAAGTGATCTCTGTCCTGAACTGCGTCACAGCCCATCACCTCTGCTCTGCACGAAGGCTGTAGCGTCCAACCAGAAGAGCATTACAGCTGTCACTCAGCGCAGAGGAGCCGGGAACAGGTCTCTGCAGAGAGTGATTCGCAGTGTAGCTCTGCCTCCTCGGCATTTGCAAGAGCAGAATCTGGCAGAATAAAATGTCATATTCTCACCATTTCTGATGAGAACAGTCCCACAAAAGGTATGTTTCTCCTGCTCTCCCCTGTCCCTACATAGTGAGGTCAGCAGTTTAGCATGGTCAGAACTGCTGACAGAGTCCCTTTAATATACTGCTAAGTTCCTGCTGCAATAGCTGGGGCTGGTACCCTGCCCCCCCTAAAACAAGAAAAAATAGCATCTCCCTCTTCCCGTAACATAATGTCTATGGGCCAAGAAATGCTAAATGTTATGTACAATGTAAGAGAAGCTGAAGCCATAGTGGTCTGTGATTCCGGAGAGCATTTCATGATTCATCCGCTCGCCTGGAGCGCCAGGTGCTGGGTACTTGAATCCAGGAACAAGATGTAACAGGGACACATCAGCCAGGCGCGGTAGCTCGCAACGCAGGTCATCTACCACTCATGTTGCTTCATTGATTTCTGCCAGAGAGGACTTCTTGTGTGAAAACCTCCTCCGCCTCATTTCTGTCTGTACTTTCATAATCACCTCATAAATACTTGTCTCGTTAGAGATCGTGACACATCGCAACGCGCCACCACCACCCAATGACTCTTACCAGCAGATTACCTCTCTATATTCAGGAAGGGGCTTTACTGGTCTGTGTGCAGCGTAAATGTATTTCATGAGAAAATCGGATTAAAGGCGGTTTACCTGATGAAAGACATATTTTGTGTGATAAAACCTCAGGATTCTCACTGAACTTTTGGCAACAAACATTTTTTTGCCACTTATTAAGCTGCAAACAGTGAGAACCTCGAGGAGTATATCGTAAAATATGTATTAATCAAGAATACCAGATGTAATACTTCATGGGGCTTATTCTTAGTGTTTCTCTTTTGTGTCGCAGCTTGATAAAGGGCGTCCAGAAACGCAGGATTCCTGAGTGCAGGTCTTCATTCTGGATACAACTGAAAGATCCTTATGACACGTAAAGCAGCCGCTGCTGATAGTACTGATGGATGCTCGTGATGTCAGAGGCGCGAGACGTAGACCTCACGTAGGTCAGGTGCACCCGTGGAGCAGGCTACATGTCTGGTACTGATGCAGGAGTCTCACTGTGTAGTGTCCCACTAGGTAAATGTGGGCACTACACAAGGGTCAATTGGGCCACGTGGTACTTCTACTCTTAAGGGACAGTGGCAGAGTATTTAACAGTCCATTTTAATGTATTTTTATATGCTTTATGTTCATTTCTTCCCTGTGATGTGTGCAGCAGGCCTATTAGGGTGTAGTTAAGCATCCTAGACACTAGAGGGGGATAGGGAGCCCCTAGTATATATATTCAGGCCCAGACAAGGAGGAGTTAGTCTGTAGTCAGGAGTCTGTGGAGACAGAAGTGAAAGGACACCAGCCAGAGAGAAGCTGAGGGCCTCCTCCTGACATGCAGCTAGACAGCCCAGGCTTCTAGTTGCCACCAGGAGGCTAGTGAAGGAGCATAGCCTGCCTGAAGTTCCTGAGCCTATGTTAGCTCAGAAGATTCACCCCAAGAAAAGAGTTTGCCTCCTGTGAGAAACCTGCAGATCCCACAAGCAGAGCAGAGCCAGTGTTCCAGTAAGCTGAAGGGCAGAAGGATTATTAATTTAAAGCAAGGGATATATACCTGAGGAGGATTGCTACCAAGGATTAAAGCTAGCATTAGGGCATACGGGCCTCGGGATACAGACAGGAGTTCTTAGGAACAGTGTACAGTATTTCTGAGGAGAAGGTACAGCCTGATCTGTGTGTGTTGTTGTTACCCTCTGAGTATCTTGCAAAGAACATTATACCTGCCATTGATGTGAAAGCCTGCTTGTGATGTGAACCTGCTATATGGATCTGAACTTACAAAGGACTGTATAAAGTTAACCGTTTCCAGTAAAGAAAGTTTGGTTCACCACAACACTGTGTTCCTCACTTATTACTACTACTAATCGGTGTGCCACCGTTACAGGCACTGGCATCACGAACCTTAAAGGGACCTTGCCTCAGGCACATTAAACACTGCAACATCCAGGGCACCTCACCCAACATCAGGCCTGGTCCCTATACACCGAGAGTGCTCCAGAGGACTTCTGTGCCAACCTCTCTATCACTGCTGTACGCCTGCCCAGGGTCTCCCTACAAGCTGTGAGTAACCCTCGTTTGCCCATTAACCGTGACCTCACATCGCAATACCCTGCAGGGCGGCATACTGCAACCGTCCCTTGTGTCAGAGGTCATGGAGATTGGAGCAGTAGTCACGACACTCGCTGCAACTGATCAGAACGTGGACTTGGAAAATAAACTCACAGACTTTGCTGTAGTGTCTGTGAATGAAGCCCAAACCTTTCACCGTCGTCCTAGAACAGGTAAGTCGGGGGCTCTGCATCTTTCATTACTGGTTTTAATTGTTTTCATTTCTACAGATGCAACACCTATATAAATGCCTACAAAAAGACACTAAGACCAGAGTCTAAATGGCTTAAATCGTCTTTATTACATGATTATCAGAGAGGAGAACGGTTCCCCTGAGGGACGGTGTGGCACTACATTAGTATTCTATAAATATTGTACAGGGCGAGTCTATAATATAAAGTCAACAATAGACACATCCTGTATATCATAAATAGATGCTACCACCTATTAGAGGCAATGCGGCTGTGCGGGATGGTAGGAATATGCTGTGCCTTCTTCCATGGCCGTGACCTCTCTCTTCTGCTACCTGCCTCCCTTATCACCATCCGCATAGGTGTTACTTGGCTCAATGCTTGACATAGAAGACCTGATTGTTACATATGTTAACAGTTACTTTGAGTAACTTTCAGGCTGCAATCTTCATTCCTTCATTTCTTTTTGGATCCCTGACATGTGGTGTACAAAATGCTCCTAGTTTCTTTCATATTTTTTATGTAGGGTATCCCACCCAATACCAGTTACTGGAAGAGGTCTGTGTGTCCAGAATGGTGCTGTATTCACTAGCTCTCATGTATCAGCACAGCTCACTTCCTGGACTGATTTCTCCTTCTATGGCCCATGAAGGATCTCTTCTCACTTGTACTGTCGGTCACTGATGCTGAGGATTGGGTGATCCCCTCCCTCTTCCTGCCGAGTCTGCCTTGGAGGCTTTGCTTTACTTTTACACTTGTACACAGCGAGCGTGCTCTATGCTGCTGCAATCTGCCTTGTGTGATCTTCTCTCCCCATCCACAGCCCGTGTGATCTTCTCTCCCCATCCACAGCCCGTGTGAGCTTCTCTCCCCATCCACAGCCCGTGTGATCTTCTCTCCCCATCCACAGCCCGTGTGATCTTCTCTCCCCATCCACAGCCCGTGTGAGCTTCTCTCCCCATCCACAGCCCGTGTGATCTTCTCTCCCCATCCACAGCCCGTGTGATCTTCTCTCCCCATCCACAGCCCGTGTGAGCTTCTCTCCCCATCCACAGCCCGTGTGAGCTTCTCTCCTCATCCATAGTCCATGTGAGCTTCTCTCCTCATCCATAGTCCGTGTGAGCTTCTCTCCCTATCCACAGCCCGTGTGAGCTTCTCTCCTCATCCACAGCCCGTGTGAGCTTCTCTCCCTATCCACAGCCTGTGTGAGCTTCTCTCCCTATCCACAGCCCGTGTGAGCTTCTCTCCCTATCCACAGCCCGTGTGAGCTTCTCTCCCTATCCACAGCCCGTGTGAGCTTCTCTCCCTATCCACAGCCCGTGTGAGCTTCTCTCCCTATCCACAGCCCGTGTGAGCTTCTCTCCCTATCCACAGCCCGTGTGAGCTTCTCTCCCTATCCACAGCCCGTGTGAGCTTCTCTCCCTATCCACAGCCCGTGTGAGCTTCTCTCCCTATCCACAGCCCGTGTGAGCTTCTCTCCCTATCCACAGCCCGTGTGAGCTTCTCTCCCCATCCACAGCCCGTGTGAGCTTCTCTCCCTATCCACAGCCCGTGTGAGCTTCTCTCCCCATCCACAGCCCGTGTGATCTTCTCTCCCCATCCACAGCCCGTGTGAGCTTCTCTCCCTATCCACAGCCCGTGTGAGCTTCTCTCCTCATCCATAGTCCGTGTGAGCTTCTCTCCCTAGCCACAGCCCGTGTGATCTTCTCTCCCTATCCACAGTCCGTGTGAGCTTCTCTCCCTATCCACAGTCCGTGTGAGCTTCTCTCCCTATCCACAGCCCGTGTGATCTTCTCTCCCCATCCACAGCCCGTGTGATCTTCTCTCCCCATCCACAGCCCGTGTGAGCTTCTCTCCCTATCCACAGTCCATGTGAGCTTCTCTCCTCATCCATAGTCCGTGTGAGCTTCTCTCCCCATCCACAGCCCGTGTGATCTTCTCTCCCTATCCACAGTCCGTGTGAGCTTCTCTCCTCATCCATAGTCCGTGTGAGCTTCTCTCCCTAGCCACAGCCCGTGTGATCTTCTCTCCCTAGCCACAGCCCGTGTGAGCTTCTCTCCCCATCCACAGCCCGTGTGAGCTTCTCTCCCCATCCACAGCCCGTGTGAGCTTCTCTCCCCATCCACAGCCCGTGTGAGCTTCTCTCCCCATCCACAGCCCGTGTGAGCTTCTCTCCCCATCCACAGCCCGTGTGAGCTTCTCTCCCCATCCACAGCCCGTGTGAGCTTCTCTCCCCATCCACAGCCCGTGTGAGCTTCTCTCCCCATCCACAGCCCGTGTGAGCTTCTCTCCCCATCCACAGCCCGTGTGAGCTTCTCTCCCTATCCACAGCCCGTGTGAGCTTCTCTCCCCATCCACAGCCCGTGTGAGCTTCTCTCCCTATCCACAGCCTGTGTGAGCTTCTCTCCCTATCCACAGCCCGTGTGAGCTTCTCTCCCTATCCACAGCCCGTGTGAGCTTCTCTCCCTATCCACAGCCCGTGTGAGCTTCTCTCCCTATCCACAGCCCGTGTGAGCTTCTCTTCCTGATTGTTTTACCCCCTCTTCACACATATCTGTCATCTACAACGTCCTTGGCTCCTTTGACCAGTCCACAATAAATGTCTTTTTCAAGAATTGTATTATTTGCCAGTGGGAATTTTTTTATTTTATTTGGTGAATGGGTTCTGCACCATGAGCTCTGTCCCATAAACATATTCTTCTTGAAGGACCATGGGGCTCACCCAGCTTCTGCTTATATTGTATGCAGAATATGTCCATTAGTTGTTCCCAAACCATTCTTTCCACCAATTTAAACCTGATGTTTCCGGTACAATTACAAGAATTGCCTGGATTTCTGCTCTGATTACTAAAAAATGTGGTCTGATTGTTATCTAAGTGGTAGAGAAACACAATGTATCTGAATGTACAACACACAATTAATTGTACCATTCATTAAGTGAACCGTCCACGTTACAGAGAGAAAGTAAGTGAACCTCTGACCAAGGCAGAAGAGACGAAGTGTGGGTTTCACAGGTGCTTTCACCGAGAAATAACCGCACACAAAGTCTGGTTACTGACAAATCTGTTTTTCTCAAGTAAGGCTGCTAAATGTGAACCAGGCCTGGAGACAACTTTCAGAAGACCTCAGAAGATGTGGTATGAAGATGAAGCTAAACACTTGGGTGTATGATAACTTATTTATGAATGAAGACAATTCCAGACTCCTCTTGCCAGGAGTTGGCACCCTGTTAGGACCAAAGAGCACAGAGGTGATGAAGAGCTCAAGGGTAACGGCATAAGACCCACAGACTACTGGGCAAACTGCAAAAACTTCTTTTAATGTCTCCACCATTAGAAAAATCAGAACAAGGATGGTGTTCATGGAAGGACATCACAAAGGAAGGCACTGCTGTCAAAAAAAACTATTGTGGCCTCTCTCGACTTTGCCCGAGACTGCCTGGATGTTCCAAGATGCTTTTTATGAACAGATGTGGACAAAAGTGGAAATTTGAGCCCAAATGACCATTTTTTGTTTAGTAATCAGTGCAGAAACTACAGAAGGCCCTTCTCTTCCATTATTCTGACCAGATATTGGCCGTAGTTCACCATCCATTCTGAGGAACACTAGGGTACATGGTGTCACGATTCCTTGAATCTTCTTTTCAGGAATATCTGATACCAGGAATAACACAGGCTGCGATAACGAACTGTCTTGTTCCAAACTGACACGAAACTGGCGAGAACCTCAGTGTGAACCGGAGTTTGTGAATGATATTAATGACTAGATACGTTTTTGCTTTGCCTTCCTGAGAAGTGGCTGCAAATTGATCACAGCAGGGAATGAGAGCCTTCGCTATCCACATGGCAGTGAGTCAGCCCCGTCACAGGAACCTGTACTACAGACGTCATCAGGTATGACGAGCGTCCCCAGGACACGGTAATAGCCTTTCCTCCAGGGACATGGACATTACATGTCTCAGCATTAGGCCATAATGAAAAGATTCATATAACAAAATCAAATCAAACCCTAACTGTGCAAAGGAAATGCGAAAGGACATTCAACAGGGTGTATAAAACGTCTCATTTACACATAAAAGGTATACGCTTATTTCATAGTAAAGTTTCCAAAACGTGGACCAAGTAGGGTGGAGAGTGGGTGGTGCAGGGCATGCATATCCGGTCCGGCCCATTCATTATAACCTAAGGAAACTGGCGTAATAGTACCGGAAATCCACACCAGCTCCCTTACTAGCGTCGATTTCAGCTCTGGTGCAAGGACCTGCACAGGACGTCACCATGACTAAGACCTGCGTGCCTCAATAATCGTGGAGCATCTGTCGCTGCAGAGGATTGGTCTTAAGAAATGTTCAGTGTCAGTAAGCAGCTACAACAGCCAACAAGATATTATAGGATAGATTTCATATCACGATCAAAAGCCGAGGAAAGGCAGGATGACAGAAACGGCAGCGGTCAAAGCGGACAACTATATTCCATTGTAGTAAACCATGAATGGAGAGATCTCATTATAGCACAATTCTGAAAAGTACCAGTTTGTCATGAGTCTGAGCCACACATGGCGGATATGCTGAGCATTTTCTGCAAAGTAGACAACATTAAAAAAAAACTCACTCGCACACTGCAGAAAATGCCTGCAACTAGGGCCGATTTTAAATTCTCCGCTGCCTGAGGTGAAAACTGAAATGATGAGGTCTTTCAGCCACGTCGCGTTCTGCAGAGTTTGCCTCCTGTCTTTACCCCCAATACTGTGCCCCCCAATGCCCCCAAATACTAGACTGCAGAAATAACAGTGCAGAAGGTGATTTGAGGGCTGAGACCCTTAATCGGCTTGAGGAGACTTATAGGTCATTCATGCTCATCTGGAATTCTGGGAAGAGGGTATGCAAATGAGCTCTTAGCAAGCTCCGCCTCTGATGCCACCAGATGTAAGGCAGCCAGCCTATAAGTCAATGTTCGACCTACAATCAAACATTCGGGCATCAGAGGCGGAGCTTGCTAAGAGCTCATTTGCATACCTTCTTGAAAGAAAAGTAAAATCATAAACTTTTGGGGATTTAAACATTACATTTTTGAGTTTTTAAAGAAAAATGTGGGGCACTGCTATATTCATTTAATACTATTGTACATTTAGTTCATGTTTAAAAGCGAAGCTCTGTCCTCATTATTTCGTGCCCAAAAACTGCCGAACACAAAATTTGAAAAATTAAATAAATAGTTTCAAATAGGATAAAGTACAGAGACAAGATGTCCTCTCCCAGACAAGGACGCAGCAACAGAAGCAAGAAATGGCATTCAGCTACCTCTCTACCAGGACACAATGGAAGATGCCGATTCCAAAAGATTAGTCAAATGTAATGCAAGTAACTGACATCAATGAGACATTTAAAGGGCAATGTTAACCCCATAACTGCAGGAAAGACCGCCATGTCATCCAAGAAAGATCATGTAAAAAATACATGTATTGTCTCTTATAGAAAAAAATATTATTTCTTCCATATTCAGTCAGGTCAATAAATATTGGGACACGGACACAATGTAACATGTTTGGCTCTATTCACCACCACAATGGATTTGAAATGAAACGGACAAGATGTGCTTTACCTGCAGACTGTCAGCTTTACCTGCAGACTGTCGGCTTTACCCGCAGACTGTCGGCTTTACCCGCAGACTGTCGGCTTTACCCGCAGACTGTCGGCTTTACCCGCAGACTGTCGGCTTTACCCGCAGACTGTCGGCTTTACCCGCAGACTGTCGGCTTTACCCGCAGACTGTCCGCTGTACCCGCAGACTGTCGGCTGTAATCTGAGGTATTTACATCCAGATCAGGTGACCGGTGCAGGAATTACAGCAGTTGCATCTGTGCCTCCCACTTGTTAAGGGACCAGAAGTAATGGGACAGAATAATAATCATAAATCAAACTGTCACTTTTTAATACTTGGTTGCAAATCCTTTGCCGTCAATTACAGCCTGAAGTCTGGAACGCATAGACATCACCAGACGCTGGTCTCATCCCTGGTGATGCTCTGCCCGGCCTCTACTGCCACTGTCTTCAGCTCCTGCTTGTTCTTGGGGCATTTTCCCTTCAGTTTTGTCTTCAGCAAGTGAAATGCTCAATCGGGTTCAGGTCAGGTGATTGACTCGGCCATTGCAGAACATTCCACCTCTTTCCCTTAAACTCTTTGGTTGCTTTTGCAGGATGCTTTGGGTCATTGTCCATCTGCACTGTGAAGCGCCGTCCAATGAGTTCTGAAGCATTGGGCTGAATATGAGCAGATAATATTGCCCCAAACCCTTCAGAATCCATCCTGCTGCTTCTGTCAGCAGTCACATCATCAATAAATACAAGAGAAGCAGTTCCATTGGCAGCCATACATGCCCACGCCATGACACTACCACCGCCATGCTTCACTGATGAGGTGGTATGCTTAGGACCATGAGCAGTTCCTTTCCTTCTCCATCCTCTTCTCTTTCCATCTCTCTGGTACAAGTTGATTTTGGTCTCATCTGTCCATAGGATGTTGTTCCAGAACTGTGAAGGCTTTTTTAGATGTCGTTTGGCAAACTCTAATCTGGCCTTCCTGTTTTTGAGGCCACCAATGGTTTACATCCTGTGGTGAACCCTCTGTATTCACTCTGGTGAAGTCTTCTCCTGATTGGTGACTTTGACACACATACACCTACCTCCTGGAGAGTGTTCTGGATCTGGCCAACTGTTGTGAAGGGCGTTTTCTTCACCAGGGAAAGAATTCTTCGCTCATCCCCCCGAGTTGTTTTCCGTGGTCTTCCGGGTCTTTTGGTGTTGCTGAGCTCACCGGTGCGTTCCTTCTTTATAAGAATGTTCCAGACAGTTGTTTTGGCCGCGCCTGATGTTTTTGCTATCTCTCCAATGGGTTTGCTGTGTTTCTCAGCCTAATGATGGCTTCACTGATGGTGACCGCTCTTTGGAGCTCATCTTGAGAGTTGACAGCAACAGATTCCAAATGCAGATATCAGACTGGAAATGACCTCTGGACCTTGTATCTGCTGATTGTAATTGGGATAATGAGGGAATAACACACACCGGCCATGGACCAGCCGAGAAGACAATTGTCCCATTACTTCTGGTCCCTTAACAAGTGGGAGGCACAGATGTAACTGCTGTAATTCCTGCACCGGTCACCTGATCTGGATGTAAATCCCCTCAGATTACAGCTGACAGTCTGCAGGTAAAGCTGACAGTCTGCAGGTAGAGCTGATAGTCTGCGGGTAAAGCACATCTTGTCCGTTTCACTTCAAATTCATTGTGGTGGTGTATAGAGCCAAAAATGTTAGAATTGTGTCCATGTCCCAATATTTATTGACCTGACTGTACGAGGATATATGTACAAAAATATAACTACTATAATACTGTCTCCTATGTACAAAAATATAACTACTATAATACTGCCTCCTATGTACAAGAATATAACTACTATAATACTGCTCCTATGTACAAGAATATAACTACTATAATACTGCTCCTATGTACAGGAATATAACTACTATAATACTGCTCCTATGTACAAGAATATAACTACTATAATACTGCTCCTATGTACAGGAATATAACTACTATAATACTGCTCCTATGTACAAGAATATAACTACTATAATACTGCCTCCTATGTACAGGAATATAACTACTATAATACTGCCTCCTATGTACAGGAATATAACTACTATAATACTGCCTCCTATGTACAAGAATATAACTACTATAATACTGCTCCTATGTACAAGAATATAACTACTATAATACTGCTCCTATATACAAGAATATAACTACTATAATACTGCCTCCTATGTACAAGAATAATAACTACTATAATACTGCCTCCTATGTACAAGAATATAACTACTATAATACTGCTCCTATGTACAGGAATATAACTACTGTAATACTGCCTCCTATGTACAGGAATATAACTACTATAATACTGCCCCTATGTACAGGAATATAACTACTATAATACTGCTCCTATATACAAGAATATAACTACTATAATACTGCCTCCTATGTACAAGAATAATAACTACTATAATACTGCCTCCTATGTACAAGAATATAACTACTATTATACTCCTCCTATGTACAGGAATATAACTACTATAATACTGCCTCCTATGTACAGGAATATAACTACTATAATACTGCCTCCTATGTACAAGAATATATCTACTATAATACTGCTCCTATGTACAGGAATATAACTACTATAATACTGCTCCTATGTACAAGAATATAACTACTATAATACTGCTCCTATATACAAGAATATAACTACTATAATACTGCTCCTATATTCAAGAATATAACTACTATAATACTGCTCCCTATGTACAAGAATATAACTACTATAATACTGCTCCTATGTACAAGAATATAACTACTATAATACTGCTCCTATGTACAGGAATATAACTACTATAATACTGCCTCCTATGTACAGGAATATAACTACTATAATACTGCTCCTATGTACAAGAATATAACTACTATAATACTGCTCCTATGTACAAGAATATAACTACTATAATACTGCTCCTATGTACAAGAATATAACTACTATAATACTGCTCCTATGTACAGGAATATAACTACTATAATACTGCTCCTATGTACAAGAATATAACTACTATAATACTGCCTCCTATGTACAGGGATATAACTACTATAATACTGCTCCTATGTACAGGAATATAACTACTATAATACTGCTCCTATGTACAAGAATATAACTACTATCATACTGCTCCTATGTACAAGAATATAACTACTATAATACTGCCTCCTATGTACAAGAATATAACTACTATAATACTGCTCCTATGTACAAGAATATAACTACTATAATACTGCTCCTATGTACAAGAATATAACTACTATAATATTGCTCCTATGTACAAGAATATAACTACTATAATACTGCCTCCTATGTACAAGAATATAACTACTATAATACTGCTCCTATGTACAAGAATATAACTACTATAATACTGCTCCTATGTACAGGAATATAACTACTATAATACTGCCTCCTATGTACAGGAATATAACTACTATAATACTGCTCCTATGTACAAGAATATAATTACTATAATACTGCCTCCTATGTACAAGAATATAACTACTATAATACTGCTCCTATGCACAAGAATATAACTACTATAATACTGCTCCTATCTACAAGAATATAACTACTATAATACTGCCTCCTATGTACAGGAATATAACTACTATAATACTGCTCCTATGTGCAATAATATAACTACTATAATACTGCCTCCTATGTACAAGAATATAACTACTATAATACTGCTCCTATGTACAAGAATATCACTACTATAATACTGCTCCTATGTACAAGAATATAACTACTATAATACTGCTCCTATGTGCAATAATATAACTACTATAATACTGCCTCCTATGTACAAGAATATAACTACTATAATACTGCTCCTATGTGCAATAATATAACTACTATAATACTGCCTCCTATGTACAAGAATATCACTACTATAATACTGCTCCTATGTACAAGAATATAACTACTATAATACTGCTCCTATGTGCAATAATATAACTACTATAATACTGCCTCCTATGTACAAGAATATAACTACTATAATACTGCTCCTATGTGCAATAATATCACTACTATAATACTGCTCCTATGTACAAGAATATAACTACTATAATACTGCTCCTATGTGCAATAATATAACTACTATAATACTGCCTCCTATGTACAAGAATATAACTACTATAATACTGCTCCTATGTACAAGAATATAACTACTATAATACTGCTCCTATGTACAAGAATATAGCTACTATAATACCGCTCCTATGTACAGGAATATAACTACTATAATACTGCTCCTATGTACAAGAATATAACTACTATAATACGGCTCCTATGTACAAGAATATAACTACTATAATACTGCTCCTATGTACAAGAATATAACTACTATAATACTGCCTCCTATGTACAAGAATATAACTACTATAATACTGCTCCTATGTACAAGAATATAACTGCTATAATACTGCTCCTATGTACAAGAATATAACTACTATAATACTGCTCCTATGTACAAGAATATAACTGCTATAATACTGCTCCTATGTACAAGAATATAACTACTATAATACTGCTCCTATGTACAGGAATATAAGGTTATCTTGACACATTCATGTTCAGGTTTATTCTGCCCAGTTTATTACATTTCTCACTTTTGCATTTCCCTTATTTCTTTTTTTCTCCTTTTAAAGACATGACCCTTTCAGGCACTCAGTGACGGTATTATTATGTTGCTTCAAGCCTGCTTACACTATGGGCTTTCCTTCAACCTTTCTACAGCTAAGGGTACATTCACACGACCATATAAATGGATCCGCATCCGTTCCACAATTTTGCGGAACAGGTGGGGACCCATTCATTTCAATGGGGCCGCAAAAGGTGCGGACAGCACACGGTGTGCTGTCTGCATCCACTGTTCCGTTCCGCGGCCCCGCAATATGGAGCATGTCCCATTCTTGTCTGCGCTTGCAGAGAAAAATGGGCATTCTCTATATAGCGCCGGCGATGTGCGGTCTGCAAAACACGGTTGTGAGAATGCACGCTTAAAGTCATGGAAGCCTTTCTTCTGCGCTCTCCGCGTCCTCCTGCCAGGTTTATGAAAGTGCTATGGATTTCGATGTTTTTTTAAGCGCTTCGATCCTTTTAGGGCTCCCGTCAGTTTAGCTTCCCTGCTGCCCTAAATTGGCACTTTGGCGTTGCGAGGGGGCGGATGGATGAAGCCTCTAGGTAACACGGAGGTGTTTTAGGGAAAATGCTGTACTTAGTGAGATTTACTGCATGTGTCGAGAGCCTGTCATACAGACTTATTGAACGCTAGCGCAGAGTAATGCACCTGTTTGATTGGAAGGCGCCGCTGATCGCTCGGTGTGGCGCTGGGTTAAAGCTTCAGTCTCCATCTTTGCACAGTCAGAAAGAGGTTGAAATTCTGACATTTTTCCCACGCAACAAAAGGAAAGCACAAAGCCAACATTTCCAGACTGAAGACTTTGTAACCAGTAACATCTGCAATAGTGACTCCCTAATACTCACTGCAGCATCAATGTGGTCCTAGTGTGCGTGACCCTCAGGTAACTCTTCTGGGCAGGGCAGAAGGCGAGTTAAACAGTAAAACTCTGTTACTATTTTGTATCTTCATTGCATTTCAGATTGGCTCCATTAGAGCACAGCCATGGTCAGTCACCATATGTCTCATCAGAGCATTAGGCTGTCCTTACCTCTGTGCTTTACACTGCAGCTCTGCTTGTTTAGATTTGCGGCAGTGTATAAGCCATATTTGCCAACATTGAAAAACTGTTGTCCTGGAAAAGTGAGTGTTTGGCTGCAAAGTATGCTGCTGATTTTTTTGGGGAGAAAAGAGCCCTTTTTCAAGCCACGTCCCTTAGAGCAGATATGGTGGTGGCCCGTGAATATGGATTTAGAAACTGGGGCTCAATCCGATGATGCGGTATCTGAGCACCCCTCAAAGTGCTGCGTTTCAGGAGGCGTTTGCACCACCTGGAATATTTGCCAGCTCCTTTTTGGGAGCCCCGTGGAGGTTCTGGGAGAGTTGGCACGCATGGAATGATCTCAGAAGCAAATTAAAAGCTAGCAATAATTAGTGGAAGCTGTAGGTGAGCGCTGAGGCGCCTCTGTTAAGTGTGAGGAATCCCCTCTACGCATCACATTTAGTTTGCAGTGCTAGCTATCAGATCATTCTCTGATTATCACTGGGTGACACATTGTCTTCATGTCTGTTGAAAAACTGGTTTTTCATCCAAGAGGATTGTGGTCAGATTCAGCTTCTCCATTCATTGGACAGGGCGCAGTGTGGAGACACCTATCACATGCGGTCATAGCACCAGGTGTCACACATAAGCTGCCACTTGCTAACGTTGGAGTTACACAGGGGAGTGCTCCTGTCCGCCTGCATCATCAAGAAATAGTTTATGGCCTTCTTCTGCTCATATAGTCAGTCCAACATGTCCAAACGTCGCAAATGAGGTGGGGGAACGCTATTCTGTTTTGCAGTGTAGGAGTGGCTGAGGTGCATGCACAGTTTCCTGGCCATTTTCAGGATGTCTTTCAGATAGGTGACAGACTTCAGGAACCGCTTTACAACCAGATTAAAAACGTGCGCCATGCAGCACCGGCACGATATTCTTCCAGTTGTCGGTTCCATGGTTACAATTTTTAGTTTGGCGAGTAGACAGCCAGGATTCGATTTCTTGATGAAGAACAAAAAGCAGTTGCTCCCCTGTGTGACTCTGTTCGGGCAGGCAAACCAGGTGCAGAACAGCTTGACACCGCTATGCTCTGCGCAGGTGGTATGCTGGAGGAGCACTCCGAATTATGGGATGCTGATGACAAGGTGGAGGATGAGGAAGCAGAGGAGGACATTGGCGCAGGACTCACAGCTTGAGAACGTGGAGGTGCTAGTGCCGTCACCTGGCCAAGTTGCTTGGACTACATTTACCCAGTGGGCCGTAAAGGACATATATTGTCCTTAACCGTAGTTACAGCTCCACACGTCGGCACTGCTGTGAACTTTAGAAGAAACCGACAGGCTCAAGGACTGGCCCACATTCTGTTAAACATACGTGTGCAGGGCTGGTACAGAAGTAATCACGGCTTGGGACTCTCCACCTTGGTACAAGCCATCAGTTCTCTGAAAGGTGCAGAGTCCACCACATGGAAAGGGAGGGACTGTAGTACCAGAAACTTGGCCAGGAGCATGTTCAGCTTCTGCACCGTTGGATGAGTGCAGACATACTGTTGTTTTTTTGCAATTGCATCAGTGATCGATTACTGATGAAACAAGTGACGAGGAGGAGGTGGAGGAGCATCAGGACCAGTAGATGATGGGAAGGAAACACGGTTCCGTCCTGCTGAGGTGGTGGAGCCTTGACTGCTAGAGAATGGATGCGGGCCACTGGGTGATGTAATGGTTGGTGTGTCAGGCTATACCACTACATAAGCACCATGGTTTTCCCAGTCCACACTTCACCTTCTGCCCACAGATCCTACAAATGGCCATGCTGATGTCCTCTGATGACTTAATTAAAAATTCCCACACCGCTGAGCATGGCATTTTCCCTTCACCACTCCATGCTGATGCCTGCTACCGCTGCCTCCGTGAACCCATGCACCGCTACTTCTTTCTGGACAGGTAGGTTCCTGCATAGCAGACGGTCTACCCCGGGCATGTCTGGCTCCAGACCTCACACTGCTGTCACCCTGCCGGCACAGCCGCTGCCTCACACGTAAGCTGCCACCCTCTTCTCCTCTTCACCCGGCTCCCACGTGCGATTGGCTACATCATCATCCACTACCGTCTGCACGTCACTGATGTCACACTCACCAGTCTCAGGGCCACATGCCTGACCGCTCGCAACACCAGCTCCCATGCGACTCATCATCGCAACTTGCTCACCTACCGGAGGTAGCGGCAGATTTCTCCTCCAGATCTTGGCTGGGCGGTAGCTGCTGACTGTCCTCTAGCAGCTCGTCCTCGCTGAAAAGTGGAGCCGATGGCATATAATTCTTCTCGAGCAGAAGGAACTGAAAATGAAAGAGGTAGGTTCAGGACAAAGCTTGTTCCAGGGCCAACTAAGCATGGTGTCAGAGGAACCCACCGACTACTGGCTGGGGCTGTCGGATGTCACTTGCTGGGTTGCAGGAAGTATTTCCCTGCTGAAACCTGTCATCCCGAATAGTTTCGTCAAGAAACCTGTCTCAGCTCCTGTTGCGGAGGGGTGAGAACGTCTGTAAGGTGAAAGCTATTCTGGGCATGAAGAAGAGTAGAGCTAAAACCCTGTTCCTTGTGGATTGGAAGGGGTTTGACCCTGAGGAACGATCTTGGGAACCTAGAGAGAACATCAATGCCCCTCTTCTTCTTCTTCTTCTAAAAAAGCCTGAGGAGAGGGGGTGTAAGGGTGGGGGGTACTGTTAGCCTGGCACTCCGTGCGTGTGCTGCTGGCCCTACACGCGGGCATGGGTCGCCGGGCTCCCTCTTTCCCTCCTGCTGCCATGCGCCGTGCTGACAAGCGTGGATTGCAGGTAGCTTTACTGTTGTATCTGTGCTCCATGCCAGAGTTTACTTCCTGCTTTAGTCTTGTACTGTTCGGGCGTGCACGGGCGTGTCCCTCCTCCCTTGTGAGGCAGCACGCACACGCCCTCTGTCTCCCCAGCCTATGGCTGGGTTGCAGGAAGTATTTAAAGGCTCTTCCGGCCCCAGGAAGATGCCTGAGCAATCTTGGTCACTAGCTTGTCTAGTTCCAAGTGTGAAGGTGTTTTGGAAGTTTCTAATTTTCTGTGTACCGAACCCCGCTTCTTGTTTAACACATTTTGCTTGTTTTTTGCCTGCCTCTGACCTCGGTCTTCGTTTCTGAACTTTGTTTTCTCGCTGCCTGCCCTGACCCCAGACTTCCTGACCACAACCTTCACCTCAGTGCTTGCACCGCTATCCATGTTCCTACCACTGACCCGGGGACTGGAGTGGCACCTGGTGACTACCCATGCCCAAGCCTATCCTCACCATCAGAGGCTCTAGTGAAGACCAGGTAGTCACTTAGTCCCGCCCCTCCAGGGTATCGCCAGTCAGTGGCGCAGTGGGTCCACACCCGCTTGCATAACACATGTTCTATATTGTCAACCGATTTCCTTTCATTTCCCATTAAGGATATTTTAGTTTCCACACCGCACCCCCATTTTTATTAAAGGAAATCATTCATTCATTGAGAACATCCGCATTTTATCTCCTCTATTGTTCCAAAAATACCTGATTGCTTCATATTTCATTTTCAGCAGCTGACTCACCGCTCGACCCTAGCCCTCTTGACACTGAGCATCTTCCATCAGCTAGTCACCGAGCGTTGTGGGATGTCAGCCTCGTCTCACTGACAGCAGCTAATACTCATTGTGGCGGTGGCTGGGCATGCAGGGGTTAACGGGGACCGCTGGGCTGGTGTCATCATTTGAAGAGGATGATGATTGTTTATTCCTGCGAGGATGATGAATCGCACCCCCCCAATGTCATTCAGAGACAAAGACCCCAGCCGAGCGCCTGTCGGCTGATGGCGGGGTCTTTTCTTATCTTGGATTGTGGGTAGGGGGTTTAACGGATAAAGCCCGTCATGGATCTGTCCTCGTCGTTTAGTCAGTGCTCAATCGTTAGGAAGAGGGATGTTGGGATAAATCCTAGGATATATTATTCGTAGAAACAACTTTAAAGGGGTGGTCCACGCCTTTACTATTGATGGACTTTCTTCAGGATGGGCCATCAATATCTGGTCAGTGGGGTCTGACACCCGCACCCTCCCGATCAGCACAGCTCCGTCCGTTGTGTAGTGGACGCGGCTGGTTAGAGCAGCGCTGTCCTCATTGAAGGTAATGGCAGCAGCTCTGCAGATCCAAGATCCGTCCACTGCATCATGGACAGAGAGCTGTGTAGTTCTGGCATCTGTACCACGGGGCTGCGGGGTGGTGAACCCCTGCAGACCAGCTACTGATGGCCTATCCTGAGGATAGTCCATCAAAAATCAAGGTGCGTGCAACCCCTTCAATGTTACCCGATCATCAGGAAACAGGTTAGGATTTTTTATTTTATTTTTTTTAACTTTATTAATGGACCTGGAGGAGGCCCCAGGGGGCAAATGCGGGCATTACTACGGTGAGGGGCACAAGGAGCGCATAACTACTGTCAGGAGGGCACAATGTGGGCATAACTACTGTCAGGAGGGCACAATGTCGGCTAACTACATTGAGCGGGTACAAGGAGGGCATTAGTACTGTCAGTGGGCACAATGTGGGCATAACTACAGTCAGAGGGCACAAGGAGGGCATAACTACTGTCAGGGGGCACAATGTGGGCATTACTGCTCTACCTCTGCATTGCTGAAGGATTAGCCTGATTTATGAGTTATCGGCACCTCCGGCAGTCCATGTGTCTGGAGGACAAACTACTTCGGCCTCTGGAGAAGTTTTTACTCCTCTTTTTACACCTGTTTTCAGGCGCCAGTCCAGGCCCACGTCACACCCTCACGTCCAGGCCCACGTCACACCCTCACGTCCACGCCCACGTCACACCCTCACGTCCACGCCCACGTCACACCCTCACGTCCAGGCCCACGTCACACCCTCACGTCCAGGCCCACGTCACACCCTCACGTCCAGGCCCACGTCACACCCTCACGTCCAGGCCCACGTCACACCCTCACGTCCAGGCCCACGTCACACCCTCACGTCCAGGCCCACGTCACACCCTCACGTCCAGGCCCACGTCACACCCTCACGTCCAGGCCCACGTCACACCCTCACGTCCAGGCCCACGTCACACCCTCACGTCCAGGCCCACGTCACACCCTCACGTCCAGGCCCACGTCACACCCTCACGTCCAGGCCAACGTCACACCCTCACGTCCACACCCACGTCACACCCTCACGTCCAGGCCCACGTCACACCCTCACGTCCAGGCCAACGTCACACCCTCACGTCCACGCCCACGTCACACCCTCACGTCCAGGCCCACGTCACACCCTCACGTCCAGGCCAACGTCACACCCTCACGTCCAGGCCCACGTCACACCCTCACCGCTCCTAAAAAGTTGCAAAAAGGGAGCTTGTGACTATTTTTACCCCTAAACAGGTGTAAAAATATTTGTAAGGATATTATAAATAGTTCTGTTTTAAGCTATTCACCCATAACCCTAAGGGGATTGGGTGGGTATGATTATGCACATTGGGCGCCTTTAGTATGAAAAAAAGGGGGCAATGCTCTAAGGGGGGGGTGCCGTACTGAATCCTTGCCCGGGTGCTGGAAAGCCTAGCTACACTTCTGCCGATAGGCAGCACTGATAACCAGGTCTATAGGTCTCCCTCCTAACGCCGTTTCCTTTCTCTCTGGTGGTTTGGTTGCTTGTATTTCTGTCCTGCACTGGCAGTGGCGTAGCGTGGGTTGCCAGCACCCGGGGCAAGCCAAAAATTGCGCCCCCCCCCCCCCCCCCCGAGCCTACCCCAGGCACGCCACTTTTAACAGATACTATAGTAGATCACTAGCAGTCCTATGTTACACCTCAGATAACACAGAGATAACTCTCTGAGTACAGATAATGTAGTAGATGGGTGTGAGGCCCCAGAATTCAGAACACGCACAGTGTGACCTGAAGTCTGGGGCCAGAATGCGGCAGTATGGGCCAAATTCTCAATCTTCTCCCCCAACCCTACCATGAAACAGATATATTGGATGGACATTATTATTACAGTAGAATACCGCCCCATACCTGTTACATCCAGTGACGTCTCCTGTGATGTAGACTCTCCTCGACGTCTTCATTCAGAGATAAGACCGCCATGATAACTTCTTTCAGCCGCTTCTCGTCTCTGCAGAGTTTCACCGAAAAAATTTTAGGTTCCTCACTTTACTATCATGCTCTCCTTCCTTCAACACTGTCATCCTGCTGCCCCCCAATACTGAGCTAGAGCCAGACAGATAGCTTTCATTCCCCCTGTATATTATAATGGCCCCCTCTTTATTATTAATGTACTGGCCCCCTCTTTAATAACAAAGAGGGGGCCATTATATTAGCAAAGAGGGGGTCATTACATTAATAATAAAGAGGGGTCATTACATTAATAATAAAGAGGGGCCATTACATTAATAATAAAGAGGGGCCATTACATTTATAACAAAGAGGGGGGCCAGTACATTAATAATAAAGAGGGGGTCATTACATTAATAACAAAGAGGGGCCATTGCATTAATAATAAAGAGGGGGCCATTACATTAATAATAAAGAGGGGCCAGTACATTAATAACAAAGAGGGGCCATTGCATTAATAATAAAGAGGGGGCCATTACATTAATAATAAAGAGGGGGCCATTACATTAATAATAAAGAGGGGCCATTACATTAATAACAAAGAGGGGCCATTACATTAATAATAAAGAGGGGCCATTACATTAATAATAAAGAGGGGGCCATTACATTAATAATAAAGAGGGGCCATTACATTAATAATAAAGAGGGGCCATTACATTAATAATAAAGAGGGGGTCATTACATTAATAATAAAGAGGGGCCATTACATTAATAATAAAGAGGGGCCATTACATTAATAATAAAGAGGGGCCATTACATTAATAATAAAGAGGGGCCATTACATTAATAATAAAGAGGGGGCATTACATTAATAATAAAGAGGGGCCATTACATTAATAATAAAGAGGGGCCATTACATTAATAATAAAGAGGGGCCATTACATTAATAACAAAGAGGGGCCATTACATTAATAATAAAGAGGGGCCATTACATTAATAATAAAGAGGGGTCATTATATTAATAATAAAGAGGGGGTCATTACATTAATAATAAAGAGGGGCCATTATATTAATAATAAAGAGGGGTCATTACATTAATAATAAAGAGGGGTCATTACATTAATAATAAAGAGGGGGCCATTACATTAATAATAAAGAGGGGCCATTACATTAATAATAAAGAGGGGCCATTATATTAATAATAAAGAGGGGGCCAATACATTAATAATAAAGAGGGGCCATTACATTAATAATAAAGAGGGGTCATTACATTAATAATAAAGAGGGGCCATTACATTAATAATAAAGAGGGGCCATTACATTAATAATAAAGAGGGGCCATTATATTAATAATAAAGAGGGGGCCATTACATTAATAATAAAGAGGGGGCCATTACATTAATAATAAAGAGGGGTCATTACATTAATAACAAAGAGGGGCCATTGCATTTATAACAAAGAGGGGCCATTACATTAATAATAAAGAGGGGCCATTATATTAATAATAAAGAGGGGGCCATTACATTAATAATAAAGAGGGGGCCAGTACATTAATAACAAAGAGGGGCCATTGCATTAATAATAAAGAGGGGGCCATTACATTAATAATAAAGAGGGGCCATTACATTAATAATAAAGAGGGGCCATTACATTAATAATAAAGAGGGGCCATTACATTAATAATAAAGAGGGGCCCATTACATTAATAATAAAGAGGGGGCCATTACATTAATAATAAAGAGGGGGTCATTACATTAATAATAAAGAGGGGCCATTACATTAATAATAAAGAGGGGGTCATTACATTAATAATAAAGAGGGGGTCATTACATTAATAACAAAGAGGGGGACATTATATTAGCAAAGAGGGGGGCCAGTACATTAATAATAAAGAGGGGGCCATTACATTAATAATAAAGAGGGGCCATTACATTAATAATAAAGAGGGGCCATTATATTAATAATAAAGAGGGGCCAGTATTAATAATAAGAGGGGGTCATTACATTAATAATGAAGAGGGGCCATTATATTAATAATAAAGAGGGGCCATTATATTAATAATAAAGAGGGGGCCATTACATTAATAATAAAGAGGGGGCCATTACATTAATAATAAAGAGGGGCCATTATATTAATAATAAAGAGGGGGCCATTACATTAATAATAAAGAGGGGGCCATTACATTAATAATAAAGAGGGGGCCAGTACATTAATAATAAAGAGGGGGCCATTACATTAATAATAAAGAGGGGGTCATTACATTAATAATGAAGAGGGGCCATTATATTAATAATAAAGAGGGGGTCATTACATTAATAATAAAGAGGGGGTCATTACATTAATAATAAAGAGGGGCCATTATATTAATAATAAAGAGGGGGTCATTACATTAATAATAAAGAGGGGGGCATTACATTAATAATAAAGAGGGGCCATTATATTAATAATAAAGAGGGGTCATTACATTAATAACAAAGAGGGGGCCATTACATTAATAAAAAGAGGGGGTCATTACATTAATAATAAAGAGGGGGGCATTACATTAATAATAAAGAGGGGGGCATTACATTAATAATAAAGAGGGGGCCATTACATTAATAATAAAGAGGGGGTCATTACATTAATAACAAAGAGGGGCCATTATATTAATAATGAAGAGGGGGTCATTACATTAATAATGAAGAGGGGGTCATTACATTAATAATAATAATGTACTGGCCCCCTCTTTATTATTAATATAATGGCCCCCTTTTTATTATTAATGTACTGGCCCCCCTCTTTGCTAATATAATGTCCCCCTCTTTGTTATTAATGTAATGGCCCCTCTGTTATTAATGTACTGGCCCCCCTCTTTGCTAATATAATCGCCCCTCTTATTGCTGTGCCAATGCCATTGAAGCCTTTCTGCTCCAGTCCTCTCCTCTCCTCTCCCACCCCCCATACTGCCGCCAGAGCCTCTGCAATTAGGTAAGTTAACATTAAAAAAAAATACTTACCTATCTCCATCCCCGCTTGTTCCCGCCGCAGGCGGTCACGAACGCCTCACTGTGCCTTCCTGCGCCGCGTCATCGCGTCATCTCGCGAGACCCGACGCAGGAGGTCACAGTGAGGTTATCGTGACCGAGTCCTGCGTCGCTCGCCTCTACTGCCTTATAGGCTTCAGGCCCAGTGGCCTGAAGCCTATGGGGCATAACGGAGGGGACGGGAGCCATAGGCTCCCGTAGCCCTCATTGAAATTTCGGATGCCTGGCGCCCCCTGCAATTTGGCGCCCGGGGCAACGGCCCCTCCGGCCCCCCCCCACGCTACGCCCCTGTGCACTGGCGTCCAGCTTGAGTCCTACGACTGCAGCATGTGTCGCACCAATGTCCGGCAACAGTTTTTGTAATGACAGTTAATGGATGTCGCAGTGCAACACCATTGACTACCTTTATAAAAAGAGGTTTGCAACTTTTTGTGACACATGTAACGTGTAGTCCTGGCCTAACTCTGCAGCCCATGTGGCTCTCAGCAATTCATAGAAATACATATAAAGAAGACATTTGATAAATCCCCATATATATAGCAAATGGCCCTATTCTTGTACCTAATGGCGCAATTCATATCATGTGCAAACAGTATATTTACCAGATGAGCCGAGTCCCGAATGCGGAGCTCTCACAGAAAAATAAAAAATATTGCGGCTGTAGAGGATTTAGGACATCTAACTGGACCGGTTGTAGACGTCTATCTTTGTTGCTTGGTTTGCAGTAGATGCGTCGCGGGCTACATGATGAACCTGTAATCAGCGCTCCGTATCTCGGTACGGTTTGTGTCCAGTGCACGTCCCAGCTATGACATGTCCGTGTTGTATATCACTGGCACTGCATGCAGCACTTGACGCCATTAGACCTGCAGTCGCTGGAGTGTCTGCACACTGTGTCACCCGCGTCAGATTGCTCAGTGTTACTCACGGCTCTGCTGGGTTCCTTGTAGTTGCAGCTTGTGAATATGGTTGCCGGCTGCGGTCTTTAAGCTGAACTCCCGCAGGTCTCAGCTCCGTACACTCTCGCCCAATGCCTTCAAGTTCGTCAGGGTCGCTCCGGCGCACTAGATGTTAGTCCGAGATTTGCTCATCTAATCTTCGTATGGAAGTCACTGTACGTAATGTCCACTTACTGGACGCCACTAGACGCGTTTCGGACCAGTAATGTTACTTCCTTAGTGGTATATAACTGTAATGCATATAAAATGGGACTTCGTAGTGGCTTCTTTTAAACTGTTTGAAGTAAAACCAAAAAACAGGTCTGGATCATCTCATACCGGGTGACGTCTGCTGGGTTCCCATTATCAGCATAGTGCCTTTTTGTCACGGAAGGTGTACAGAAAACTAGAAGACACAAAATGAAGATCCGACTGACTGGATCCAAAACTAAGGAACCAAAGGGAGAGCCCTGCAACAGACCTGGCTCTCTCCCTGACTGCTCAGCCTATGCGAAAATCCCAATGGTAGATGATCGCATATCCTCGTACCTCGACTGTATAACACCTGAACACCATATAATAGTGAGGGGACACGACCACCGGCTCCCTACACTTGATACGGAGGGAGTCAGGGTCACCTGGGATCCAGCAAACAGGAAAACATTAATGAACGAACAAAACTTATCTGTAGAAGACTCAGTAGTAGCATCCAGCATGCACACACTCCAGGAAGTTGTATAAACCGCAAAGTGATGCAGTATGGGAAGGGATTTAAAGGGATGCAATCAGTGCAACTACATGACAGCTGAGAGAGGCTAACGAGATGAGAAAATGAAAGCAAAACAAAAGGAACCTCAAGCAGGAGGTTCTGAAGAACGTCTGTCAGAGCTTCTCAGATGTGACACTTTTATATTGCTAACAGGCTCTTGATACATCTTTTTATCTTTTCCTCATGCTGCTAGTATCAGGAGCTGGGATTTATCGCAATGAATGGAACCAACTTTACGTCATGCTAATTTAGACATAGCTTTGTTTGCACGTGGCTCCCATTGACAGCACAGTATAAATGTGTAAACACACAAATGCAATCGCACTCTGCAACCAGCACTCTGCCCGGCCTCTATGCTGGATGCTGAATGAGGCATTGGTGTACATTTTGGCCAAAGCGTAATAAGCCACTCACCACGTCAAGGTCGCCTCCATGAGTGGTCCCTAACACTGGTTCCTACCTGTTATGGGCCATGACAGCCACACAAAGTCCAGGGAGCGCAGGTACAGCGTAGTATAAATGTGTGTGTATAGCATCCCCTTCTCTGGGCAGAATTAGCAGCATTTATGAGGTGCATTTTATATCCATGGCTTATTCTTATGCGTTTTATATAATGTATATCATAATGTGATGCCTACTGTATAACTGAATAAATAAACTACAATGGATTTCATTAGCGGATAGCGGTCTGTTCTATCAGCCTGATACTACTCTCACACTACGTTTTCTCAACTGACTTTTGAATTACAAATTGAGATCATTTCTTCGAAGTATTGTGTGTGTGCGATAGTAAACCACAATGCCGCCATGGCCTGCAAAAAAAATAATAAAATGTATCCTTTGAATTGTTAGTCATGTAGTGGTTATGGGGGAAGGCGCAGAGGGCGTCAATGCGCTGATAAACAGCCTACCATTGACGCTGTGTGCAAGCTGTCCCCTCGCCCATTGCAAACATCCAAAGGTTTCCAGGTCTGCATTTAATCCCCTTGGAATCAAGGATCCACATTCATCTGGCGATAAAGTCCAGTTGGCCGTAATGATCTCTAATGCTGGCCTGACATATCTTACAGTGGTTGGACACCGTGTGGTTATCCTAACCCTTCCTATGTTATTAAGGTGTTCCGCCATTCTTCTCTTTAGGGTTCTTTTAGTTCGTCCAACGTCTCTTACACGGACACTCTACAAATCACCGACTTACTGTTACACGTGAGTAGTTCTTTGATTTCCCATTGGTAGTTGTTAGTTGTGGCTTTAGTTATACTCGTGTGACAACAGCCACATCTAAAGAATCCATTAAGTGTCCTCCAATATTAATTTTACAGTTAGGATTCTTTGCAGTTGGTGCTATTTGTAAACCCCGATTGGGCGCTCTAGTGTAGACTACTGGGGGCGGACAGGGATTCTTTTCTCCTCTTCTGGTAGGTGCCAATGATTTTGAACTATCCTTGCTATTGTCTTATATTCCGTATCGAATGGCAGAACCCATTTGCTTTGGTCTATTCCTATCTGGTTTTCCTTTACTGCTCTTGGTTTGAAAAGTAGAGATCTGTCCAACTGTTTGACTTCCCTCATAGCTCTCTCCAATATTTCTGATGGGGATTGTTTTTCAAAAAATTGGGTTTTAAGTTGTTCTGCCTCTATTTCAAACTGTTAGTTTCGAGTACAATTCCTTTTTAAGCGCCTGAATTGGCTTTTCGGAACATTCAGCAGCCATCTTGGTAGGTGGCAGCTTGCGTTAAGGATAAAACTGTTTTTGGCCACATCCTTTTGATACGTACTGCAGATAAATGTATCATTTTGCATTTCTATTTTAAGATCCAAAAATGCTACTTTTTTAAATTATATTGATTGGCATTAATCAAATTGATGAATTCTTTTAATTCCTGATGTGTTCACCCCATATAAAAAGGACATTGTCTATGTACCTTTTCCAGAGCACCAGGTTCGCCCCCAGTCTGGGACGATGGATTCCTGTTCCCACGCTGACATAACTGGGGGCGAACCTGGTGCCCATGGCGGTACCTGTAATTTTCAACTAATAATTGGCATCAAAATAAAAAGAGTTATGGGGAGAACAAAATGTATGCCTTCTAGCAGGAATTGTATTTGTTCTTCATTACGTTTTCCTTCTCGTTTGAGGATTTTTTCTACAGCTAGTATACCGTGATCATGATTTATACAAGTACACAGCGTGCTCACATCGAGTGTGGCCAGAATCCAATGGGGCTGACGTGTCATGCCCTCCAAAAGGTTAACTACAGCAGGTGTATCTTTTAAGCGTGATGGCGTGTTTCCGACATAGGGCTGTAAAAATCTGTCCAAATATTGGGACAAATTCGGGACTTGGGTCATCTGGTAAATATACTGTTTGCACATGTGTTTTAATCAGGAGGTTTTAATAATTACTGTATTTTTTGCTCTATAAGACGCACTTAGGTTTTTGAGGAGGAAAATAAGAATACAAATATTTTTAACCAAAAGGTGTGCTTTTGGTGGGTTTTGAACTAATGGTGGTCTTTGGATGGCACTGTTATGGGGGATCTGTGGATATCACTGTTATGGGGGATCTGTGGATGACACTGTTATGGGGGGGATCTGTGGGTGACACTGTTATAGGGATCTGTGGGTGACACTGTTAAGGGGAAATTGTGGATGACACTATTATGGGGGATCTGTGGATGACACTATTATGGGGGATCTGTGGATGACACTATTATGGGGGATCTGTGGATGACACTGTTATAGGGATCTGTGGATGACACTATTATGGGGATCTGTGGATGACACTATTATGGGGGATCTGTGCATGACACTATTATGGGGGATCTGTGGATGACACTATTATGGGGGATCTGTGGATGACACTATTATGGGGGATCTGTGGATGACACTATTATGGGGGATCTGTGGATGACACTATTATGGGGGATCTGTGGATGACACTATTATGGGGGATCTGTGGATGACACTATTATGGGGGATCTGTGGATGACACTATTATGGGGGATCTGTGGATGACACTATTATGGGGGATCTGTGGATGACACTATTATGGGGGATCTGTGGATGACACTATTATGGGGGATCTGTGGATGACACTGTTATGGGGGATCTGTGGATGACACTGTTAGGGGGAATTGTGGATGTCACTGTTATGGGGATCTGTGGATGACACTGTTAGGGGGAATTGTGGATGTCACTGTTATGGGGATCTGTGGATGACACTGTTATGGGGGATCTGTGCATGACACTATTATGGGGGATCTGTGGATGACACTATTATGGGGGATCTGTGGATGACACTATTATGGGGGATCTGTGGATGACACTATTATGGGGGATCTGTGGATGACACTATTATGGGGGATCTGTGGATGACACTATTATGGGGGATCTGTGGATGACACTATTATGGGGGATCTGTGGATGACACTATTATGGGGGATCTGTGGATGACACTATTATGGGGGATCTGTGGATGACACTATTATGGGGGATCTGTGGATGACACTATTATGGGGGATCTGTGGATGACACTGTTATGGGGGATCTGTGGATGACACTGTTAGGGGGAATTGTGGATGTCACTGTTATGGGGATCTGTGGATGACACTGTTAGGGGGAATTGTGGATGTCACTGTTATGGGGATCTGTGGATGACACTGTTATGGGGGATCTGTGCATTACACTGTTATGGGGGATCTGTGGATGTCACTATTATGGGAATCTGTGGATGTCACTATTATGGGGGATCTGTGCATTACACTGTTATCGGGGATCTGTGCATTACACTGTTATAGGGATCTGTGGATGACACTGTTATGGTGGATCTGTGGATGACACTGTTATTATTATTATACACACTTATATAGCGCTACTAATTCCACAGCACTTTACAGACATTATCATCCAACTGTCCCCAATGGGGCTCACAATCTAGGGGTAGGGATCTGTGGATGACACTGTTATGGTGGATCTGTGGATGACACTGTTATGGTGGATCTGTGGATGACACTGTTATAGGGATCTGTGGATGACACTATTATGGGGGATCTGTGGATGACACTATTATGGGGGATCTGTGGATGACACTATTATGGGGGATCTGTGGATGACACTATTATGGGGGATCTGTGGATGACACTATTATGGGGGATCTGTGTATGACACTGTTATGGGGGATCTGTGGATGACACTGTTAGGGGGAATTGTGGATGTCACTGTTATGGGGATCTGTGGATGACACTGTTAGGGGGAGTTGTGGATGTCACTGTTATGGGGGATCTGTGGATGACACTGTTATGGGGGATCTGTGCATTACACTGTTATGGGGGATCTGTGGATGTCACTATTATGGGAATCTGTGGATGTCACTATTATGGGGGATCTGTGCATTACACTGTTATCGGGGATCTGTGCATTACACTGTTATAGGGATCTGTGGATGACACTGTTATGGTGGATCTGTGGATGACACTGTTATGGTGGATCTGTGGATGACACTGTTATAGGGATCTGTGGATGACACTGTTATGGTGGATCTGTGGATGACACTGTTATAGGGATCTGTGGATGACACTGTTATGGGGATCTGTGGATGACACTGTTATGGTGGATCTGTGGATGACACTGTTATAGGGATCTGTGGATGACACTGTTATGGTGGATCTGTGGATGACACTGTTATGGGGATCTGTGGATGACACTGTTATGGTGGATCTGTGGATGACACACTGTTATGGGGGATCTGTGGATGACACTGTTATGGTGGATCTGTGGATGTCACTATTATGGGAATCTGTGGATGTCACTATTATGGGGGATCTGTGCATTACACTGTTATGGGGGATCTGTGCATTACACTGTTATGGGGGATCTGTGCATTACACTGTTATGGGGGATCTGTGGATAACACTGTTATGGGGATTTGTGGATGTCACTATTATGGGGGATCTTTGGATCACACTATATAGCATATTATGCTATATGTGTCATCCACAGATTCCCCCCCCCCCCCCCCCATAACAGTGTCCCCCAATACACCGGGCCCCGCCACTCACAGCAGTATACACATCTGTAACCCTTAACCTAAAGTAAGTGTAACTTTGAAGCAGCGCTCTCCTGTTTACTACCTGACAATGATGCTCCGGTAACAGGCAGAGCGGGCGGTGGCGTAACGTCACTCACTCACGTGACGCGCCTGCTCTGCCTGCTTCATTCATAAAGTGGGCGGAGAAGGCGCATGACCTGAGTGACGTTGCGCCGCCGCCCGCTCTGCCTGTTACCGGAGCTTCATTGTCAGGTAGTAAACAGGAGAGCGCTGCTTCAAAGTTACACTTACTCGAGGTTAAGGGTTACAGATGTGTATACTGCTGTGAGCGGCGGGGCCCGGAGTAAGAGTGACTGCAGGGGCCCTGCCGCGAGGTGCCGGCCTCCAGCCCCTCCTCCCTCCCGCTGATACATCGCTGCGCTGTGCATGGATCAGCGTTAGCAATGTAAAAATGGCAGCATTTGCCCCATAAGATGCACTGCCATGTTGTGGGCCAAATGCGGTATATGAATTGCGCCATTAGGTACTGGAATAGGGCCATTTGCTATCTATATGGTGATTTATCTTTTTATATGTATTTATATGAATTGCTGAGAGTCGGCCATATATTTTTATTCCTACGATGGTATTCAGATGGCTGGGGGTGATCAGTAGGCCGGGGGAGCATCCTCCAGCCGATTAATACTTGCATGTCCTATCTTTGGCTGTATCTTGCGGATCACGGAGGCCTTACGTTCGTGGGCATGAGCCTTAAGGAGTGAGTAGAACGTGGAGCAACCTCTGAAGACAGGAGTGTAGTCCAGGCTTCTCACGTCCTCTCCTCGGGATAAGTCACCAGTATTTTCTGACCCCTGCAGCGCTGCGCACGTTGATGCTCCGTCCACCATACTCAGACGCCTGCACTGACGTCAAACCTTTCCCTGGTGCTGGCCCTCAGCAGAAGCCGCGTGTAGCCGCGCGCTGTCATTCTCCATGATTGCCGCTTTGTTCCTTTCTGCATAATAGCGAGTATTTCATGTGCAATGTCACGAGGAGGGGTTCAGCTCGTGTAAAACATCAGAGCGTTTCTATATAATCCTTCAGTACCTCACTGCCGTCATACCAGCCACATGGGGCTCATTGTAGTATTGCTCTATGCTCTGCACAGGGGGCCCATTAGACCGGATTCTGCTGCGTCCCCCCATACCTGTAATGATATTGGAACCCCCGGCCTCATGTCTAACCCCTTCATGACCAAGGTCTTTGCTGCCTCAATGTCCACAATTGTCAGAACGTCGCCTTCTGAGGGTAAATCTGCTTATCTGATGCGTTTTTGTGTTATAGATTCAGCTTTGACATGACGCAAAAACACCTGGAACGTTTCGTTTAATAAAATTCTAAATGTCTTCCTTTTTCCATCTGGAATCTTATTCAATAAATCTGACAATGCAAATGCCCGATATTCAGCCTGAAACGTCACTGAACACCGGAGAACAAAGGTCCCCATTCTTCTACTTGGGAGCCTCCTGCCATTGGAATGCTATTACACTGATCCCTGAGAAGCCGATGCAGAGGATGGGAGTAGTAGTGGTCTTGGTGAGATGTTGTTGTGTCACGGTGTCCTACCCAAGGCCATCGCTCCCTAGGGTTCAGTGCAGTGAAATAGGTGACGATGAACAGAGCCAGTGCAAGTTCTCTCCTGCCAGACGAGGCACCTGTGGCTGTGTATAATGCAGGCCTCTAGCTATGCCCGTCCTGACCTCTCGTTAGGGTGTCAGAATATGTTACCCACCACTTTGCAGCAGAGTTTGATAGCTTGGTTGCTTGATTACTCTGCTGACTCAAGTACCAGACCCCCACCCGTCTGCTGGTGTACACAGTGTACTGCCTGTCATTACATTCACGTGCAGTATAAAACAGCAGATACCTTAGTAGTACCCCCGGGTCTGGGGTACTGAACTGTGCTTGCCACTTGTTACAGACCATTTCCACTCCCTGTCACTTCCATAGAATTGGCGCGACAAAGTTTCCATTCAGTCCCTCTATGGCGAGAGACAAAGGCTCGCTGCAGGGACAGCAGGAACCCCTGATCACCAAAGGGTCCCTGGAGGACACTTCTAACAGAAAAGCATTGTCCACAGCAAATCAGCGCTTTCCACTCTAACTCCTCTTTAAGGGGCTGTTCACATCACATTTCTCCCACCTTTAACATTTACATTGAGAAAAAAAGGTTGTAAAAGTGCAGCACCTTCTGCTTTTCCTTCCTGCAGAGACCAGGATAAAAGCACATGCCCGGGGCCGGACTGGTGCTACCCCGGTGGACCCACGGCCAGGGGGCGACCCCCTCCTCACAGCTGACGCCGTAGGTCCCCTTCTGTCTGTAACCATATTGCCACCCTCAGGACGGCGGTACCGTCCAATACTTTACGTTCCCCGTCCGCTCCTGCAGACGCCACTGTATTACGTCGGTCTCGGGTTTAACGTATATGCCGTGATGTGAACACAGCCTAAGGGATCTCTGCAGATGGAGTGCAATGAAAGGGTTAACCCTGTTCCCGTCGAGAAGCTGATAATAAATTGTCCATTTAAATAGACAATTTATTTTCCGCTGGCGGTCGGCGCTGCGAATGGTTTTCTGTGTTCTCATTATGGGCACTGAGCTGAGGGAGGGAGTTTTTTATCCTTACATCATGCAGAATCGGTGATGAATGAGGGTCATCAGAGAATGACGCAGAGAGGGGGTGGGCGCACATTACCCCGACTTAACCCATCCACTGCCAGTATTGCTGTGGACTCTCGTCTCTCGCACTCTGCAAATATTAAAGCATCAGGGCAGAGATCGATCGCATCCAGCAGATCCCTAAAGATGAGCCGATCCCCGGGGGTCCAGCGCCACAGGGGTTAATGTCATGTATGCCACTCGAATGATAATGTCCCCACTGTGCCCATACTAGTATTCATGTTCCCCAGTGTCCCCCAGTTGTAATAAAGCCCACCATAATGCCTTCAATAGTAGTAATTCTCATTATCATGTACCAGTACAAAAATTACCCCTTATAATGTGAGCCAGTACAAAAAATACCCCTTATAATGTGAGCCGGTACAAAAAATACCCCTTATAATGTGAGCCGGTACAAAAAATACCCCTTATAATGTGTGCCGGTACAAAAAATACCCCTTATAATGTGAGCCAGTACAAAAAATACCCCTTATAATGTGAGCCAGTACAAAAAATACCCCTTATAATGTGAGCCGGTACAAAAAATACCCCTTATAATGTGAGCCGGTACAAAAAATACCCCTTATAATGTGAGCCGGTACAAAAAATATCCCTTATAATGTGAGCCGGTACAAAAAATACCCCTTATAATGTGAGCCGGTACAAAAAATACCCCTTATAATGTGAGCCGGTACAAAAAAATACCCCTTATAATGTGAGCCGGTACCAAAAATACCCCTTATAATGTGAGCCAGTACAAAAAATACCCCTTATAATGTGAGCCAGTACAAAAAATACCCCTTATAATGTGAGCCAGTACAAAAAATACCCCTTATAATGTGAGCCGGTACAAAAAATACCCCTTATAATGTGAGCCGGTACAAAAGATACCCCTTATAATGTGAGCCAGTACAAAAAATACCCCTTATAATGTGAGCCAGTACCAAAAATACCCCTTATAATGTGAGCCGATACAAAAACTACCCCTTATAAAGTGAGCCAGTACAAAAAATACCCCTTATAAAGTGAGCCAGTACAAAAGATACCCCTTATAATGTGAGCCAGTACGAAAGATACCCCTTATAATGTGCGCCAGTACAAAAAATACCCCCTTATATTGTGAGCCGGTACAAAAAATACCTCCTAAGGCCTCATGCGCACGACCGTAGTTTTGGTCGTCCTCTGAGCGGCAGTTTTTGCAGCTTGGATGCGGACCGCAAAAGATGTGGACAGCACTCTGTGTGCTTTCCGCATCCGTTGCTATTTTCCGTGGTCCACCAAAAAAAAATATAACCTGTCCTATTCTTGTCCGCTTTTTGGACAAGAATAGGCAGTTATATCAATGGCTGTCCGTGCCATGCAGAACGCACAAGGACGCCATCTGTGTTTTGTGGGTTCTACAATTTGGGGACCGAGAAACACACAACGGTCGTGTGCATGAGGCCTTGTAATGTGAGCCAGTACAAAATGCCCCTACTCAGTACATCCAGTAGATGCCCCCATAGTGTTCCTCCCTCCCCCCCCCTCCCTCCCCCCTCCCAGGAGGCGGACAGACACAGGAGGCGGCCGGACACAGGAGGCGGCCGGATACAGGAGGCGGCCGGATACAGGAGGTGGCCAGATACAGGAAGTGGACAGGCACAGGAGGTGACCGGATACAGGAGGCGGCCGGACACAGGAGGCGGCCGGATACAGGAGGCGGCCGGACACAGGAGGCGGCCGGACACAGGAGGCGGCCGGACACAGGAGGCGGCCGGACACAGGAGGCGGCCGGACACAGGAGGCGGCCGGACACAGGAGGCGGCCGGACACAGGAGGCGGCCGGACACAGGAGGCGGCCGGATACAGGAGGTGGCCAGATACAGGAAGTGGACAGACACAGGAGGTGACCGGATACAGGAGGCGGCTGGATACAGGAGGCGGCTGGATACAGGAGGCGGCTGGATACAGGAGGCGGCTGGATACAGGAGGCGGCCGGACACAGGAGGCGGCTGGATACAGGAGGCGGCCGGATACAGGAGGCGGCCGGACACAGGAGGCGGCCGGACACAGGAGGCGGCCGGACACAGGAGGCGGCCGGATACAGGAGGCGGCCGGATACAGGAGGTGGCCGGATACAGGAGGCGGCCGGATACAGGAGGCGGCCGGATACAGGAGGCGGCCGGATACAGGAGGTGGCCAGATACAGGAAGTGGACAGGCACAGGAGGCGACCGGATACAGGAGGCGGCCGGACACAGGAGGCGGCCGGATACAGGAGGCGGCCGGACACAGGAGGCGGCCGGACCCGGGAGGCGGCCGGACACAGGAGGCGGCCGGACACAGGAGGCGGCCGGACACAGGAGGCGGCCGGACACAGGAGGCGGCCGGACACAGGAGGCGGCCGGATACAGGAGGCGGCCAGATACAGGAAGTGGACAGACACAGGAGGCGGCTGGATACAGGAGGCGGCTGGATACAGGAGGCGGCTGGATACAGGAGGCGGCTGGATACAGGAGGCGGCCGGATACAGGAGGCGGCCGGACACAGGAGGCGGCCGGACACAGGAGGCGGCCGGACACAGGAGGCGGCCGGATACAGGAGGCGGCCGGATACAGGAGGCGGCCGGATACAGGAGGCGGCCGGATACAGGAGGCGGCCGGATACAGGAGGCGGCCGGATACAGGAGGCGGCCGGATACAGGAGGCGGCCGGATACAGGAGGCGGCCGGATACAGGAGGTGGCCAGATACAGGAAGTGGACAGACACAGGAGGTGACCGGATACAGGAGGCGGCCACCACTCAGATTTAATAATTTGGAAATTATCTAATGGTGTCATTGTGTACACATTTTACTTTGTTTTATTGGGTAATTTTTTTAAGAAATAAATTAATAGTTTTTATACTTATATTGACACTCCAGTGCCCCGCCGCAGCATCGGAGACGTCACTCCAGTGCCCCGCCGCAGCATCGGAGACGTCACTCCAGTGCCCCGCCGCAGCATCGGACTATATCTCCTGAGGACAGCGATACCAGTGAATATAGAGAGAAGCGCTCATTTACCTTGGAATTACATGATGTGTAAGATGTCACATGACCAGTGCCATGTTTTGCCGCCAGATACCTTTGTCGATGGCTTATGTCCCTTGAGAATCATAAGATTGGACATGTTGACATCCAACGGCTCTTATTTATACTGACTTCTGCCATCGGGTGCAGTCCGTCGGCCAACATTTGTCACATGTAAACTGACAGCTTAAAGGGGTTTTCTCATGAGGACACATGGACGTCATAGATGGAGTCCGGCCTCCCAGGACACAAATCCATCATTACCAGTAACATTTACCATTAGGACACATGGACGTCATAGAAGGAGTCCGGCCTCCCAAGACACAAATCCATCATTACCAGTAACATTTACCATTAGGACACATGGACGTCATAGATGGAGTCCGGCCTCCCAAGACACAAATCCATCATTACCAGTAACATTTACCATTAGGACACATGGACGTCATAGAAGGAGTCCGGCCTCACAGGACACAAATCCATCATTACCAGTAACATTTACCATTAGGACACATGGACGTCATAGATGGAGTCCGGCCTCCCAGGACACAAATCCATCATTACCAGTAACATTTACCATTAGGACACATGGACGTCATAGATGGAGTCCGGCCTCCCAGGACACAAATCCATCATTACCAGTAACATTTACCATTAGGACACATGGACGTCATAGAAGGAGTCCGGCCTCACAGGACACAAATCCATCATTACCAGTAACATTTACCATTAGGACACATGGACGTCATAGATGGAGTCCGGCCTCCCAGGACACAAATCCATCATTACCAGTAACATTTACCATTAGCACACATGGACGTCATAGATGGAGTCCGGCCTCCCAGGACACAAATCCATCATTACCAGTAACATTTACCATTAGGACACATGGACGTCATAGAAGGAGTCCGGCCTCCCAGGACACAAATCCATCATTACCAGTAACATTTACCATTAGGACACATGGACGTCATAGATGGAGTCCGGCCTCACAGGACACAAATCCATCATTACCAGTAACATTTACCATTAGGACACATGGACGTCATAGATGGAGTCCGGCCTCCCAGGACACAAATCCATCATTACCAGTAACATTTACCATTAGGACACATGGACGTCATAGATGGAGTCCGGCCTCCCAGGACACAAATCCATCATTACCAGTAACATTTACCATTAGGACACATGGACGTCATAGAAGTAGTCCGGCCTCACAGGACACAAATCCATCATTACCAGTAACATTTACCATTAGGACACATGGACGTCATAGATGGAGTCCGGCCTCACAGGACACAAATCCATCATTACCAGTAACATTTACCATTAGGACACATGGACGTCATAGAAGGAGTCCGGCCTCACAGGACACAAATCCATCATTACCAGTAACATTTACCATTAGGACACATGGATGTCATAGATGGAGTCCGGCCTCACAGGACACAAATCCATCATTACCAGTAACATTTACCATTAGGACACATGGACGTCATAGATGGAGTCCGGCCTCCCAGGACACAAATCCATCATTACCAGTAACATTTACCATTAGGACACATGGACGTCATAGATGGAGTCCGGCCTCCCAGGACACAAATCCATCATTACCAGTAACATTTACCATTAGGACACATGGACGTCATAGATGGAGTCCGGCCTCCCAGGACACAAATCCATCATTACCAGTAACATTTACCATTAGGACACATGGACGTCATAGATGGAGTCCGGCCTCCCAGGACACAAATCCATCATTACCAGTAACATTTACCATTAGGACACATGGACGTCATAGATGGAGTCCGGCCTCCCAGGACACAAATCCATCATTACCAGTAACATTTACCATTAGGACACATGGACGTCATAGATGGAGTCCGGCCTCCCAGGACACAAATCCATCATTACCAGTAACATTTACCATTAGGACACATGGACGTCATAGAAGGAGTCCGGCCTCACAGGACACAAATCCATCATTACCAGTAACATTTACCATTAGGACACATGGACGTCATAGATGGAGTCCGGCCTCCCAGGACACAAATCCATCATTACCAGTAACATTTACCATTAGCACACATGGACGTCATAGATGGAGTCCGGCCTCCCAGGACACAAATCCATCATTACCAGTAACATTTACCATTAGGACACATGGACGTCATAGATGGAGTCCGGCCTCCCAGGACACAAATCCATCATTACCAGTAACATTTACCATTAGGACACATGGACGTCATAGATGGAGTCCGGCCTCCCAGGACACAAATCCATCATTACCAGTAACATTTACCATTAGGACACATGGACGTCATAGATGGAGTCCGGCCTCCCAGGACACAAATCCATCATTACCAGTAACATTTACCATTAGGACACATGGACGTCATAGATGGAGTCCGGCCTCCCAGGACACAAATCCATCATTACCAGTAACATTTACCATTAGGACACATGGACGTCATAGATGGAGTCCGGCCTCCCAAGACACAAATCCATCATTACCAGTAACATTTACCATTAGGACACATGGACGTCATAGATGGAGTCCGGCCTCCCAGGACACAAATCCATCATTACCAGTAACATTTACCATTAGGACACATGGACGTCATAGATGGAGTCCGGCCTCCCAGGACACAAATCCATCATTACCAGTAACATTTACCATTAGGACACATGGACGTCATAGATGGAGTCCGGCCTCCCAGGACACAAATCCATCATTACCAGTAACATTTACCATTAGGACACATGGACGTCATAGATGGAGTCCGGCCTCCCAAGACACAAATCCATCATTACCAGTAACATTTACCATTAGGACACATGGACGTCATAGAAGGAGTCCGGCCTCACAGGACACAAATCCATCATTACCAGTAACATTTACCATTAGGACACATGGACGTCATAGATGGAGTCCGGCCTCACAGGACACAAATCCATCATTACCAGTAACATTTACCATTAGGACACATGGACGTCATAGATGGAGTCCGGCCTCCCAGGACACAAATCTTTATTATTAATTAATAACAAAATGCAATCAAAATGAATAAAGATGTCCGGGGGGGGGGGGGGCCTCAGGGGGTCCCTTCCAGTGATGAGATGCTGTGGTGGCGCGAGGGAAGGGGTCCTGGTGCAAGAGTTTTGTGCTTCCTGAGGCAAAAATGTAAACGCAATTACAGCCAGAGGTGTAACCTGGAGATTCTGGGCCCAGTGCCCTCCCAGCATCCACGTTCTATAATAACAGGGTCTTGTAATGCAGCACAAGGGTCTTTGGGACCCTCAGTCTCCGGGGCCCGGTAGCGCCCGCCGCCTCTGCACCCCGTAAAGCTCCGCCCTGTATGGCGCTGTTCACTTGTGCTCTGGATCGATTGCTCTTCGATCCGTCATGTTCTAACTGTGATTCTGGGGTGTGATGCCTCTTTGTCTCGGCACAACATGCTTTGTATGCTTTTTGGTTACACGTCCCCCTCTTCTTCACATACACCGTAGTGTCTCGGCGTCTGCCGCAGGATTAGTCTTTGTGTCCTCAGATCTAAAGCATGAAAAGTGAGGGACGCACGTTACCCCCACACTTACTCATCACTCCCTCCATCAATATTGAGATAATCGGTGTGCAGGTTAAATGTAGATCATTGCACAAATAATCTCGCCAAGATCCACCCACAGGCGAGGCGCTGGGAACATCTGCTTGGCAGCAGTGAGATGAATGAGCCGAGGGCGTGCGCCCCAGGGTACAAATGCAAAAAAAGATTTAGACTGGTTGGAAGTGATCCTGGGCACAGCTTCTCAGGACGAGCAGTTGGTATAAGGTGTGAGAAGACGCAGATCTGGAGCGGCACAAGCTCACCTGCCCGCACCACTGCTCTGGCATGGGCAACAAGTCGGGTGACGCAACGACAATGCACCTGTGAAGAAGTCAAAGTAATGATAAAGGGTGTATTTATTCCATGGTGACGCACCGCCATGTACAAAGGTTACTGATAGTCTTTAGGTGAAGCTGCTCTGTCAGCGACTGCAGATACTGGAGGTTCAGCAATCAGACATATGGATGACTGATAAATGTCCATGGCAGGAGAACCCCTTTAACCCATGAAGACATCTTTCTGCACTGTACTGGGATTGAGATTCGTGCTCCACAGTCACCCATGCTTATCTCTCCATGGAGGCTCCTTACATAGAACCAGCCGCCCATCATGTGCCAATTGTCATTACTGATAATGGAACTTATCCCCGGAGTAAATATGTGCAACGAAGAGGTAACCTCATAAAAAGTCACAGCTCACATTGCAGGATCCAGAGGACATACGCCAGGTGTGAACGTGACCTTCTGCTTCAGGCTGCAGGGAAGACCCGTGGCTTTTCCCCCAGCTACAGGTTTAGAAGAAGTTGCAAATAATGCAATTATTAATTATTAAAGCGCCATTCATTCCCTGGCGCTGTACATATGATAAGCGGTGCACATACATAGTACAGACAATTGCACTAAGCATAAACAAGATGAGTTACAGACTGGCAGGGTCCTGCCCGCGAGGGCTTACAATCTACATGGTATGGGAGAAGGACACAGTAGGTGCGGGTGAAGCGGGTCATGGCGGTATAGAGGCAGCAGGGTCATTGGTTGTAGGCTTGTCTGAAGAGGTGGGTTTCAGGTTTCTTTTGAAGGATTCCACTGTCGGTGAGAGTCTGATATGTTGGGGTAGCGAGTTCCAGAGTGTGGGGGATGCACGGGAGAAATCCTGGAGGAGATTGTGGGAAGAGGCGATAAGAGGATCGGAGAGTGTGTGTGGGGATGTATCAGGAAAGTAGCTCAGAGATGTAGGGCGGGGACAGGTTATGGACGGCCTTATATGTATTTTTTAGTATTTTGAACTGAATTTGCAGGGCAGTGGGGAGCCAGCGAAGGGATTGGAAGAGGGTAGAGGCAACGGAATAACCGGGTGAGAGGTGGATTAGTCGGGCAGCAGAGTTGTCGATAGATTGGAGGGGTGCGAGAGTGCTAGATGGGAGACCACAGAGGAGAATGTTGCAGTAGTCTAGGTGGGAGATGATGAGGACATGTACAAGCTTTTTCTCAGACTCAAAGTTGAGGAAAGCGCGGATGCGGGAGATGTTTTTGAGTTGAAGGCAACAGGTGGTGGAAAGGGCTTGGGTGTGCGGTCGGGAGAAGAGGGCCGAATCCAAGGTCACTCCAAAGCAGCGGACTTGGTTGACCAGGGAGAATGTGCAGCCATTGATCGTGATAGATAGGTCTGTTGGGGAAGGGGGGGGGGGGTTGAGCAAGATGGGGAAAGATGATGAACTCTGTTTTATCCATGTTAAGTTTTAGAAAGTGAGAGGAGAAGAATTAGGATATGGAAGATAGGCATTGTGGCATTCTTGATAGTAAGGTGGTGATGTCTGGACCAGAGAGGTAGATCTGTGTGTTGTCAGCATAAAAGTAATACTGAAAGCCATGGGACTCTATGAGCTGTCCCAGGCCAAAAGTGTAGATAGAGAAGAGCAGGGGTCCCAGGACAGATCCTTGCGGGACACCAACAGAGAGGGAATGAGACGAGGTGGTGGTGTGAGAGTGGGAGCCGCTAAACGTCCGGTCTGTGAGGTAGGATGTGATCCAGGAGAGGGCCAGGTCAGTGATGGCAAGAGATGAGAGAGTTTGTAACAGAAGGGAGTAGTCGACAGTATCGAAGGCAGAGGACAGGTCAAGGAGGAGGAGGACAGAGTAATGGAGAAGGCAGAGGACAGGTCAAGGAGAGGGATGACAGAGTAATAGGGAAGGCAGAGGACAGGAGCAGGAGGAGAGAGTAATGTTTTTGGTTTTGGCTGTTAGTAGGTCATTGGTGACTTTGGTGAGGGCAGTCTCAGTTGAGTGGTGGTTTCGGAAGCCAGATTGTAGCCGGTCAAAGAGGGAGCAGGAGGAGAGGCCTAAATGTAACAGAATAGAAAAATTCTAATTGGTTCACAGGTCCAGAGTTCCTTTGGGAAAAGGAAATCACGCCCAGTAAAGGTTACACAGAATTGTCTATGGGTGATCCAGAAGTAAAAGTTGTACAAACAGTCAAGATGACATACTTGAAAGACTAGCCAGATGTTCTAAATGGAATGCAGTCATAAACGTAGTACCTCGAATTCAACGTTTGACAAAGGGAATCAGAAAGAAGGAATTATTGAATGTAGAAGAAAGACTGAAAGCTGAAGAAACAGTCATAAGACTCGGTCAACAGAGATTCTACATTGAAGAGTTGAAGAGACTCAATCAAGAACCTAAAAGGCTTCCAAACAACCACCCATTGTACAAGCTTAATCTTGTTCTGCAGGATGGTATACTGAAGGTGGGAGGGAGACTGGAAAATGCATCGTTACCTAGCAGAGTGAAGCCTCCAGCAATTCTACCCAAAAACTCTACCTTCACAAAATTGATTATTGATCACTACCACAACATATCTTTGCATCAAGAAAGAAGCTTTACCCAAAGCTGTTTGAAAGAAGGTGGTTACTGGATTGCGAAAGGAAGCAAAGTATATAAGTAAATGTGTAATCTGCAGAAAGGCACGTAGACCTACTGAAGAGCAAAGAATGGCAGATTTACCGGAAGATCGTGTAAACCCATCACCACCATTTCTTAATAGCAGAATGTCAACTGACGCATTCATCAACAACTTTAGATGTTTTATAGCCATTGGAGGTACCGTCAGAGAGCTTAGATCTGACCAAGGTTGCTAGTATAGCTTATATGTGTATACAGCTAAACCTGCCAATAGCCTTAATACAGTTCCTATGTTTATATGTTAAAGACAAAAGCAGAGTTATTTACTGTGACTTCATGTTTTGGATGCCATATGACTGTTATATTTTGTGTTCACAGAAGCAGAAAAAGATAATATGCCTTTAAGATTAATTTTGTAATGTAAGGTAAGCTCAGTGACACAGCAGAAACAACAGAAAGCATAGAGTTAATCTGTTGTTGCTGGGCAGAAGTCTAAACCAATCACAGCCAGCTTCTCACACAGCAAGAGTTTTCACCAATCACAGCCAGCCTCACAGACAGCCTGCCTGGGAATATCCCTAGCATAAGCTGCTAGAATCATTATACACCAGAGAGGGGAGCTGAACATACAGTTCCAGTCAGAGTCCAGTTTTATGGGAACAAGAGGCCAAAATAGGTATTTAAAACAGTTATATAATGTTCCTACTGTTAGTATAGTGATTAGAACTGTATACTGAACCAGTTATATGTGTGTTTACTTACAGTTCCACCAAATTTAAATTGCCAGCATACAAATTGCAAATACAAATTGCAAACATACAAACCGGATTCCATACAAATTGCATACAAACTGTGAACTGCTCAAACCAGATCATAAGCAATTGTATAGAGCAAACTGCAAACCAACTTGAGCAAGTAGAACTATTGGTTAACCTCAGATAAACTTCTCAGAGATGATAAAGTGCTTAAATAACTTACAGTGAGAGCACAGATACTGAAGAGAGAGTTATATCCACCGTTTTATGATGAATGACAAGATTGAACAGTTGCACCTCCATCTTATGCATACCGCCATCTTGTGATATCTTTTCAACACGTGTTTTGTACATGGACTATCTCCTGCGGAGGCGGCAGTGTTATAGATGAAGAAAAGTTGAAGTTAATATAGAAGTTATTTCAAGCATTTGTTGTGCTCTTTAAACCGACTGTTGCCATAAAGCGGCGCTAGAGGATTACAGAGTAACAGACGGTCTGGTTAGACTAAAAGTCAGAGATATCAGAATTCTTCTAATGCCACAGCGCAAAAGGCACTTCATAGCGCTGCGCCCGCCACAGGCGGCACGATGGCGGCTCCTGTGCTTGGATGTAATTTACTTTTGCTAGCCTTCGATAACTGTTCCTGTCACAATCTCCACCTTGCCGACACAGACTGAGCACCGAGATCAATCCCACAGGCTCAATAGGGGAGATTTACTAATTAGAATTCGGGGGTAATTTGCCCTATAACTGTTGTACGTGCTTTCCACCATTTTGGAAAAGGGGATGTAGCTTAAATTTGACAGCATGCAAAAATGTGCAAAGAATTTGGTGAATTTTTGGAGGAAAAATAAGCCAACAAGCAGGTAGTGACAGATTTATTGTCCAACATCGGCCATTGTAATAAATCTGGCACATTTTAAAAGAGTTTTATGAGATTTTTATACTGATGACCTGTCCTCTGGATAGGTCATCAGTATCTTATGGGTGGGGGTCTGACACCTGGGACCCCCGCTGATCAGCTGTTTTAGAAGACTCCGGATCTTTTCTGTGCACACTAAGCACAGCGCCACACATTGTGTAGTGGTCGTACTTGGTATTGCGCTAAACCCCATTCACTTCTATGTGGCTGAGCTTCTGCTAGACCACGTGGCGATGAACGTAGCATCACTGGCCTAGGAAAATCTGTGAGAAGGTTGCGGTGCTACAGCAATCCCTGCGGGGGGTCCCGTGTGTCAGACCCAGAGGATAGGTCCTCCCCACTCTGCCGTCTTTATGTAAGGACACATGTCCATAACAGCGAGCGTCTCAGATGGAAGATCAAGAAGCAGCCGTGGTCCCACAGCTCCGCTCCGTCTCTGGGGGACGCCAGCCTCTGTCCTACTAAAAACAGCCGGTCCTTTCATTCTCGCCGCAATGTTCTCTCCATTAAGTCTGATTAGGAGAACAATTGAAAGCAAAGCAGATATGGAGGAATAGTGTCGGGTCATCCCCTCCTGCGGGTGACTCAGTCCGCTCCCAGGGCGCTTTGTTACCTGTTGTAATTGTCAGATGCAATTATGAGTCTGAAAAGCCGCTTATTTTCACCCACGTGGGCTTTGCGGGTCGGGTGAACACATCTGACTAAAGGACATTAGCAAAAACGCGGACGACTGATATTTACCGACTGGATCCTACACACGTTTCAAATCCTGTAATAAGATTTCCTATTGTAGAAAAATAAGTTCAAATTTCCAGTAAAGAAGTTCTCGCCCACATTTATCTCCAGAAAAACCGTATTGATGAGATGGGGATGTAATGATGTGACCGCCATCTAGTGCCTTCTACTAAGTAACGAGGCAGACTGGTTGCTGATCCTAGGACATCGCTCCCAGTCCTCCCAGGTCCAGTGGGTTGGACGCAGTCCCTGAAAACCAGCCGCACCTTCCAATTTGCCTCTTAACACACTGCGCCCACTATAGCCTGTCCCCGGGAGCACAGCGAGCGTATTAAACCCACTGACAGGACGGTCCATGTCCCGTGGCTGTAGTCCCAACGCACATTTCACAGCCACGTCCTCCGTGTACCCCCCCCCCGGTCTGCCTCAGATCAGTCAGGACCTCATCCTCTTTTATTTCTCACAGTATGTCCTTGTAGAAGCGTGGTCACTGTAAGGTAGACGTGGACAGGGTGGCGGGCATGCCCACAATCTCATCAGCCTTGGGCACCTTGGCAGCTATATAATGTCATTGCATAATACTGTTAGGGGCCCTAAGAATAAAATCTTTTAGCCCTCCTCCTGGATGGGCCCCAAAGCAGCCTCTTCCCCTGCATATATCGAATGCCCAGCATCCTGTCGGAATCCAGACCCGTTCACTTCAATGGTTGTGCACATGTGGGATGTTTTTCGTGCATAATCTTTGCGCTCAGGACAGGTCGCAGCACGTTCCATATTGTGCATTTTTCACGCAGCCCTGGCCCTATAGGAATGATCAGGGCTTGCCTGAAAAATGGAAAACAACTGGATGCAATGCATTTTTCACCGATGCTAGGAGATGTTGAGGGTTGTACTTCAGTTTTCACGTGTGAAAAATGCATCAAACACTGATTGCATCGGCGTGGAAAAAACGTGCATGCAAAGCCTTTGTTGTTTTTGCTGAATACAACGTGACACGATCCATACTGTTCGTGTGAAGGAGCCCTAAGCGTAAGGGCATTTAGATTTTGAGTGTGATAGCAACCTGTACCCCACTATAATAACCTCACTGGGACCTGGAAATGGCTTAGGCCCTGGAAACCTAATATGTAAGCACTATATGGCGGTATAATGCCACAATGGGCGCCTGCATTTCTTTGGGAGCTCATAACTTTCCTTTTCTGTAGTTGCCAATAAATATTGAAATGTGTTCTTGTAGTTTTATATGATCTCATCGGAGAGGGATTCTTCAGTGGACATTGTGAAGCATATTGCTGCCTCAAAGTGTCTGTCGGGTGGATGTGCAGCGCACGGCAATGGCAAGGGGAAATATGTTTGTCGTGAAGCAACAAGGGCACGGGGCCCCATTTAGTGATATTATAGTAGATGGTACCCAGGGGTAGGAATGCCAGAGTGGTGTAGGGGGCCTATAATGTCCCTTAATGGTGTTGCATGTGTCATGGTGCTCCTACCTGGATAAGCTGGAACCTGAGGCGTTGTCGTCCGAAGCAGAGCAAACTGGGGAAATAGTTGAGGGATTTGAAGAAATAATTGATTTCAGACCTTGTATATAGTTGAACAGTAACTTTACTTGAATAAACTTTTCTCCAAACAATTTACAGACTTTGTCTTGGTTTCCAGCAGGTTTTGGCATTAACTGTGGCAGGCAAACTCCTTTCTGCTACGTCAGTTGCTCTCTGGCTCTGCTGTGCTAACAGGCTGGATATAGAACTCAGCTTCTTCTTTATGCTGCAACTTAACTCTGCAATCTGTTCTGTCTCTAGTTTTGTCCAGGGAACGTACTTCCTTACTTCAGAGGCTTCAGGCTTTGGCCTCTATATCCAGCAGAGCTGAAGGTGCTCTGGCTGGCTTGGACACAGCCTTCTCCCAGCAGGGGGTACTCCCAGGCCCGTCGCTACCCAACAGGCAAAACAAGCAATTGCTTGGGGCCCCGAGCTAGCCCGGGGCCCCAACAGAGCTGAGTAACTCAGAAGACCCGATGGTATATTCTAACCCCCAGGCGTTCCCATGGTGATGGGGACGCTTGCCTGCGGGTTAGAATATACCATCGGATCTGAGTTTTACAAGCTCAGTAAGATCGTAAAAACTCAAATCCGATGGTATATTCTAACCCCCAGGCGTTCCCATGGTGACGGGGACGCTTGCCTGGGGGTTCGAATATACAGGGCCACGCCGCTCACAGCAGTATATTTATAAACTAATCAGTAACTACTTTAACTTTAATCATTGCTCATTGCTGAGCTCTTTACTTGGATTATTTGGATATCTTACTTTGTCTTAGCTCCGGTAATAGCAGGCAGTGCGGGGGGCGGCGCTCACTCACTGACCGACGTCACACGCCTGCTCCTCCCACAGATCCATCCACAGATCCCCCTACAGTGCCATCCACAGATCCCCCCCTCCCCTAAACAGTGCCATCCACAGATCCCCCCTCCCCTAAACAGTGCCATCCACAGATCCCCCCCCTAAACAGTGCCATCCACAGATTCCCCCTCCCCTAAACAGTGCCATCCACAGATCCCCCCCTCCCCTAAACAGTGCCATCCACAGATCCCCCCCTAAACAGTGCCATCCACAGATCCCCCCCTAAACAGTGCCATCCACAGATCCCCCTAAACAGTGCCATCCACAGATCCCCCCTCCCCTAAACAGTGCCATCCACAGATCCCCCCCTAAACAGTGCCATCCACAGATCCCCCCCTAAACAGTGCCATCCACAGATCCCCCCTAAACAGTGCCATCCACAGATCCCCCTAAACAGTGCCATCCACAGATCCCCCCTCCCCTAAACAGTGCCATCCACAGATCCCCCCCTAAACAGTGCCATCCACAGATCCCCCCTCCCCTAAACAGTGCCATCCACAGATCCCCCCCTAAACAGTGCCATCCACAGATCCCCCCTAAACAGTGCCATCCACAGATCCCCCCCTAAACAGTGCCATCCACAGATCCCCCCTCCCCTAAACAGTGCCATCCACAGATCCCCCCCTAAACAGTGCCATCCACAGATCCCCCCTAAATCTGGGATCTGTGGAAGGCACTGTTTAGGGGGGATCTGTGGATGGCATTGTTTAGGGGGGATCTGTGGATGGCACTGTTTAGGGGGGAGATCTGTGGATGGCACTGTTTAGGGGAGGGGGGATCTGTGGATGGCACTGTTTAGGGGGGAATCTGTGGATGGCACTGTTTAGGGGAGGGGGGATCTGTGGATGGCACTGTTTAGGGGGATCTGTGGATGGCACTGTTTAGGGGGGATCTGTGGATGGCACTGTTTAGGGGAGGGGGGATCTGTAGATGGCACTGTTTAGGGGAGGGGGGATCTGTGGATGGCACTGTTTAGGGGGGAGATCTGTGGATGGCACTGTTTAGGGGGGATCTGTGGATGGCACTGTTTAGGGGAGGGGGGATCTGTAGATGGCACTGTTTAGGGGAGGGGGGATCTGTGGATGGCACTGTTTAGGGGGGAGATCTGTGGATGGCACTGTTTAGGGGGGATCTGTGGATGGCACTGTTTAGGGGGGAGATCTGTGGATGGCACTGTTTAGGGGAGGGGGGATCTGTGGATGGCACTGTTTAGGGGGGATCTGTGGATGGCACTGTTTAGGGGGGAGATCTGTGGATGGCACTGTTTAGGGGGGATCTGTGGATGGCACTGTTTAGGGGAGGGGGGATCTGTAGATGGCACTGTTTAGGGGAGGGGGGATCTGTGGATGGCACTGTTTAGGGGGGAGATCTGTGGATGGCACTGTTTAGGGGGGATCTGTGGATGGCACTGTTTAGGGGAGGGGGGATCTGTAGATGGCACTGTTTAGGGGAGGGGGGATCTGTGGATGGCACTGTTTAGGGGGGAGATCTGTGGATGGCACTGTTTAGGGGGGATCTGTGGATGGCACTGTTTAGGGGGGAGATCTGTGGATGGCACTGTTTAGGGGAGGGGGGATCTGTGGATGGCACTGTTTAGGGGGGATCTGTGGATGGCACTGTTTAGGGGGGAGATCTGTGGATGGCACTGTTTAGGGGGGATCTGTGGATGGCACTGTTTAGGGGAGGGGGATCTGTGGATGGCACTGTTTAGGGGGGATCTGTAGATGGCACTGTTTAGGGGGGATCTGTGGATGGCACTGTTTAGGGGAGATCTGTGGATGGCACTGTTTAGGGGGGGGGATCTGTGGATGGCACTGTTTAGGGGAGGGGGGATCTGTGGATGGCACTGTTTAGGGGAGGGGGATCTGTGGATGGCACTGTTTAGGGGGGATCTGTAGATGGCACTGTTTAGGGGGGATCTGTGGATGGCACTGTTTAGGGGAGATCTGTGGATGGCACTGTTTAGGGGGGGGATCTGTGGATGGCACTGTTTAGGGGAGGGGGGATCTGTGGATGGCACTGTTCAAATTTCATGCACATTAAATGCAACAGCAGTATTCGCACTGTAAACCTCCTTTTTTATTTATATAAAGTGTGGGTGAACTTAAACTGTATGGCTATACTGTGGTTCCTGTAGGCTTTGCGTGCGTAAGGTGTGGAGGGGGCAGGGGGGGGGGCCTCCATGTCTATTTTGCTTGGGGCCCCCAAATTCCTTCAAACGGCCCTGGGTACTCCAAACTGACTGGCTAGTCCCTCCCTCTCTAGTGAGGGGGCTAGAATGGAAAGAAGGGTTTTAAAATCCAGAGAAACAAAGCAGGCTGGTTTGAGAGCTGCATTTATACAAGCAGGCAAATAACGCGAGTTTGTGAGCGTTCGCGTGTTTGAGTTCAAGTGTGTGACTTTAGATTACATGACTTAAGATTCAGAGACTTTAGGAGGGACTTCAGCAAGTTAGATTCTTATCACTGCACTATATCGTATTTTTCACTTTTCTTGTGTAACCCCCATTAGTATGTGCCCATCAGTGACAGCGGCGTCCAGTGCTCGTCTTGTCTAATGTCTGCAGACCTGGAACAGCCGTTTTCATATCTTTGTTCAAAATGTGAGCAAATTGCCCGTTTGGAATCGCACATCGAGTATCTAACCAGGCGACTTTCAACACTGAGAAGCGTTGATCATTTGGAAAAGAGTTTACTGCTCACTGAGCAAGCGATCTATGGGGTAGATGAGGGGGAGGGTGACAGAGAGGAGGCTCAGGAAAGAGAGGTAGCTAGCTGGGTAACAGTTACAAAGCGGGGTAGAGGGAGGAGTTCAGGGAGGCTAGCCCTGATCTGACACAAGGTTATCAGATGAGGGATGTCAGTTCAGGGACGGCACTGCTGCAGCCGGACACTTCCTCTGCCAGTCAGGGGAATGTCAGCTCCAGTAAGCAGGGGACCAGGAGAGCAAAGCAGACGGGTGCTGGTAGTGGGTAAGAGCAGTGAGACTATGGACTCTGTACTGTAAGAGCAGTGAGACTATGGACTCTATACTGTAAGAGCAGTGAGACTATGGACTCTATACTGTAAGAGCAGTGAGACTATGGACTCTTTACTGTAAGAGCAGTGAGACTATGGACTCTATACTGTAAGAGCGGTGACACTATGGACTCTATACTGTAAGAGCAGTGAGACTATGGACTCTATACTGTAAGAGCAGTGAGACTATGGACTCTATACTGTAAGAGCAGTGAGACTATGGACTCTATACTGTAAGAGCAGTGAGACTATGGACTCTTTACTGTAAGAGCAGTGAGACTATGGACTCTATACTGTAAGAGCAGTGAGACTGTGGACTCTTTACTGTAAGAGCAGTAAGACTATGGACTCTATACTGTAAGAGCAGTGAGACTATGGACTCTATACTGTAAGAGCAGTGAGACTGTGGACTCTTTACTGTAAGAGCAGTGAGACTATGGACTCTATACTGTAAGAGCAGTGAGACTATGGACTCTATACTGTAAGAGCAGTGAGACTATGGACTCTATACTGTAAGAGCAGTGAGACTATGGACTCTTTACTGTAAGAGCAGTGAGACTATGGACTCTTTACTGTAAGAGCAGTCAGACTATGGAGCTCTTTACTGTAAGAGCAGGGAGACTATGGACTCTTTACTGTAAGAGCAGTGAGACTATGGACTCTTTACTGTAAGAGCAGTGAGACTATGGACTCTATACTGTAAGAGCAGTGAGACTATGGACTCTATACTGTAAGAGCAGTGAGACTATGGACTCTATACTGTAAGAGCAGTGAGACTATGGACTCTATACTGTAAGAGCAGTGAGACTATGGACTCTATACTGTAAGAGCAGTGAGACTATGGACTCTATACTGTAAGAGCAGTGAGACTATGGACTCTGTACGGTAAGAGCAGTGAGACTATGGACTCTATACTGTAAGAGCAGTGAGACTATGGACTCTATACTGTAAGAGCAGTGAGACTATGGACTCTTTACTGTAAGAGCAGTGAGACTGTGGACTCTTTACTGTAAGAGCAGTGAGACTATGGACTCTTTACTGTAAGAGCAGTGAGACTGTGGACTCTTTACTGTACGAGCAGTGAGACTATGGACTCTGTACTGTAAGAGCAGTGAGACTATGGACTCTATACTGTAAGAGCAGTGAGACTATGGACTCTATACTGTAAGAGCAGTGAGACTATGGACTCTGTACTGTAAGAGCAGTGAGACTATGGACTCTGTACTGTAAGAGCAGTGAGACTATGGACTCTTTACTGTAAGAGCGGTGAGACTATAGACTCTGTACTGTAAGAGCAGTGAGACTATGGACTCTGTACTGTAAGAGCAGTGAGACTATGGACTCTATACTGTAAGAGCAGTGAGACTATGGACTCTATACTGTAAGAGCAGTGAGACTATGGACTCTATACTGTAAGAGCAGTGAGACTATGGACTCTATACTGTAAGAGCAGTGAGACTATGGACTCTATACTGTAAGAGCAGTGAGACTATGGACTCTATACTGTAAGAGCAGTGAGACTATGGACTCTGTACGGTAAGAGCAGTGAGACTATGGACTCTATACTGTAAGAGCAGTGAGACTATGGACTCTATACTGTAAGAGCAGTGAGACTATGGACTCTTTACTGTAAGAGCAGTGAGACTATGGACTCTTTACTGTAAGAGCAGTGAGACTATGGACTCTTTACTGTAAGAGCAGTGAGACTATGGAGCTCTTTACTGTAAGAGCAGGGAGACTATGGACTCTTTACTGTAAGAGCAGTGAGACTATGGAGCTCTCTGCCTGAGGAGGTGGTGATGGTGATTTCACTATAAGAGTTCAGGAGGGGCCTAGATGTATTTCTGGAGTGTAATAATATTACAGGCTATTGCAGCGTCCCACATGTGTGTAAATAGGACACTTCAAATATCTGTAATTGCATTGTATGGTATTTCCTATTTTCAGGCTGGCAATGTCTTTACATCCATTTGCCCCTAGGTGGCGCTGGCACCACATAATATATATAGGGGGGGGGGGTTAGTGTAGAGAATGTAGAGAAGGAAGTTGGAGGAGGAAGAAGCAAGTCCATGGAGGAAGGAGACAGGCCAAAGTCACCATGTAGCTGCTTCATTTCCCTCTGGGCCCTGATCAAGCCTAGAGAAGATATCCACAGAAGACAAGCACCAGACAGTGAGTCTGAACTTAGCTTATGGACCTCATTAGCACAAGTGACCAGGAGTAGCTTTCGAGTGCCTGGACACAACTGGATGATAAACGGCCATAATTGTCCTCATCCATTATACAAGTCTTCCGGGTCATATTGGAAAAACCTGTTTATAAGAGTATCTGCCACATGGGAGATCGCCCTTAAAGGATAGCTCATAGCAACTATATATATGTATCAGCATCTTTAGTGCCAGAGTGCTGTGAAGAGTGAATTTTGGGACTGCCACCGGGATCCTTGCCTGTAAAGTATCAGCATTAGGCTACTCTCACACTAGCGGCACGGACCTCCAGCAGGCTGTTCTATAGCTACTAGAGAGGGGTCGTTGATCCAGGGAGCTATTCTGATGCCTGATCGGAGTCGGGAAGGAATTTTTTATTCCCCTCAAGTGGGGAAATTGGCTTCTACCTCACTGTTTTTCTTTGCCTTCCTCTAGAACAACTTGCAGGATGACCGGCCCAACTGGATGGACAGAGGGCTTTTTTCGGCCTTATGTACTATGTTACTATGTTGCATTGCTTTACAGATGAGCTGTATACACAGAATGGTAAGAGACATTCAAGTTGTTTGTAAACTCCTCTATATATACACAATGTAATATACTTTATTAATGAATTAGTTTGTTTTGTAACTTGAAAAGGTAAGTTCTTGATAGTACCTCTTCTTAAAATTGTAACGCCCCAGAGTGGCATTACCACCTTTTTGCACCCCTCTACTATCTCCTACGATTGATCCTATATCATCATGTGTGTTTATTGCCAGTTCCTGCACAATGTGTATTTGTATTTTCCTGTAATGTTATATTAAAATGTAATGTGCCTGGTTTACCAGCAGATGGCGGCAACACTGGCAGATCTAGTTTACCTAGAATGGAACCTTCTGTCCACTCTTCTAGCCCTCTCTAGAGGGAGGAGTTCAGTTAGTAAGAGTTAGTGCGAGTACCCCCTGCAAGGGGAAGGCTGTGTGCCAGCCAGCAGAGCCTTTCTGCTCTGCTGGGCCCAGAGGCCAAAGCTGATTGCCTTCAGAGTCAGGAGTAAAGATTCCTTGAATAAAGACGGAGATAAAGGCAAAGTTACAGATAAAGATAAAGACCGAGTCAGACTACAGAATGTAAGTACAGCAGCAAAGGAAAAGTTTCTATTGAATCCAGTAAACACGGCAGTGCTAAAGAGTACAGATGTAGCAGAGCCCAATGTGTTTGCCTACCAGAACTTAAGCCAATGCCTGCTGGTAACCAAGATAAAGTTGGAAGATTGTTCCTTGATGAAAGTTTATGCAAGTACAGCTGTTAACTACTTCAGTACAAGTCTGGACTCAATTCATTCTACAAATCCCTCAGCAATTCACCCTATTTGCACTGCTTCGGACGACTACGCCTGGGGGGTTCCAGGATATCCAGGTAGGAGCACCGTAACACGTGCACAACAACAACACCTAAAGGGACAGAGTACATGGGTCTCAGCCCTCCATTCTGGCACAAAACCTCAGATCCCAACACAAAGACTCAGCTGCTCAGCCCAGCTGCCTATTTAAGGACAGCCAGGTGCTTCCAAAACCCGGGCTGACACTTAAACTCCAGTCCGGTATTTGACCTCACCTGGCTGGAAACCAGCCCAGCCACACATGTTGGGAGGAAAATACCTGCCTTCCCAGACAAAGCCCCTTGCTGTGTCACAGACCTGCAAAAATGTGAATTATTGCACAAAAATATGCGCATCATTGTCGATTTGCGCAATCGCAAATATAATGGAGCTCTCTATCTGCATATAAAACGATTGCAATGTTCTGCCGTGCCAACCATTTTCTTCAGTCTCAGGAAACTTCTAGCAGCTTAAAAAAAGGAAGCAACTGTGACCCACGCCGGTATTGTGTGCGCAATACGCGCATATTACATTGCCGATTTTCACAGTCAATAATAAAAAGAATCTATGATGAATATTTGCCCAAATAATTGCGAAATATCGCGAATTTGAATATTTCCCCTGCCGCTGATCGCTACTCTTTGTGTCTGCAGCTGTTTTACATTGGAGACATTCATTGGGAGGTTGGGCCATTGTTCTCAGCTCTGTCTATGTGAGGAACATTACGACCCGGCTTCTCAGGACACCTTGTATGGGACACCCTGGAGACTATTTCTCTGAAATCATCGAATGCCCACAAAGGACCAACATTGTCAAAGCCTTTTCAGACTTTACGTTCCCAGCGTGATGAGCCCCACAGGGCAGCGCTTAATCAAAACCACTGGTTTTAAAAATAGTTTTACCCAAAACATCTTCTGAAACACAAGAAAGTCATTTGCTGCATGTAAAGGAGTGAAGTCTCTGCAGTCGCCCGTCTGCTGACCGCCGATCAGAGAGACCACAGAAGAGCCCCGCAGCGCTTTTTCCATTTTGCTTTTAAGGAAGTTTCCACTTCTTAAATGCTCTGACAGTGCGGAGCTTCACAGGAACATTTGTGGTTAAATCTCTGCAGGAAAGTCTGTTTATCCTGCGCCACCCAGTCAGCCCCCGGAGAAGTGGGTGAGGAGTGTTTTACTGGGGACACGGGCACAGCACCCACAGTAGTCCCCTCTGTACCCCGAGATGTACACAATGAACCCATAAAGTAGAGGGGATTTATACAGAAATACAGTCTATAAAACAGTAAACAACAAGATCTCATTATTCCACTATGCTGGTATAACCTGGGCATCTCCTGTGTATAATTATATCTGTACAGCTGGTATAACCTGGGCATCTCCTGTATATAATTATATATGTACAGCTGGTATAACCTGGGTATCTCCTGTATATAATTATATATGTACAGCTGGTATAACCTGGGGATCTCCTGTATATAATTATATATGTACAGCTGGTATAACCTGGGCATCTCCTGCATATAATTATATATGTACAGCTGGTATACCCTGGGCATCTCCTGAATATAATTCTATATGTACAGCTGGTATAACCTGGGCATCTCCTGTATATAATTATACATGTACAGCTGGTATAACCTGGGTATCTCCTGTATATAATTCTATATGTACAGCTGGTATAACCTGGGCATCTCCTGAATATATATCTATATATGTACAGCTGGTATAACCTGGGCATCTCCTGTATATAATTATATATGTACAGCTGGTATAACCTGGGCATCTCCTGTGTATAATTATATCTGTACAGCTGGTATAACCTGGGTATCTTCCGTATATTACTATATATGTACAGCTGGTATAACCCGGGCATCTCCTGTATATAATTATATATGTACAGCTGGTATAACCTGGGTATCTCCTGTATATAATTATATATGTACCGCTGGTATAAGTTATACATCTTCTTGTATATAGTGATATGGAGCATGCTGGTATAACCTGGGCATCTCCTGAATATAATTCTATATGTACAGCTGGTATAACCTGGGTATCTCCTGTATATAATTATATATGTACAGCTGGTATAACCTGGGTATCTCCTGTATATAATTATATATGTACTGCTGGTATAACCTGGGTATCTCCTGTATATAATTCTATATGTACAGCTGGTATAACCTGGGCATCTCCTGAATATAATTATATATGTACAGCTGGTATAACCTGGGCATCTCCTGTATATAATTATATATGTACAGCTGGTATAACCTGGGCATCTCCTGTGTATAATTATATCTGTACAGCTGGTATAACCTGGGTATCTTCCGTATATTACTATATATGTACAGCTGGTATAACCTGGGCATCTCCTGTGTATAATTATATATGTACAGCTGGTATAACCTGGGGATCTCCTATATATAATTATATATGTACAGCTGGTATAACCTGGGCATCTCCTGTATATAATTATATATGTACAGCTGGTATAACCTGGGTATCTTCTGTATATAATTATATCTGTACAGCTGGTATAACCTGGGCATCTCCTGTATATAATTCTATATGTACAGCTGGTATAACCTGGGCATCTCCTGAATATAATTATATATGTACAGCTGGTATAACCTGGGCATCTCCTGTATATAATTCTATATGTACAGCTGGTATAACCTGGGTATCTCCTGAATATAATTATATCTGTACAGCTGGTATAACCTGGGTATCTTCCGTATATTACTATATATGTACAGCTGGTATAACCTGGGCATCTCCTGTATATAATTATATCTGTACAGCTGGTATAACCTGGGTATCTTCCGTATATTACTATATATGTACAGCTGGTATAACCTGGGCATCTCCTGTATATAATTATATATGTACCGCTGGTATAACCTGGGCATCTCCTGTATATAATTATATATGTACAGCTGGTATAACCTGGGCATCTCCTGTATATAATTATATAGGTACAGCTGGTATAACCCGGGCATCTCCTGTATATAATTATATATGTACAGCTGGTATAACCTGGGTATCTCCTGTATATAATTATATATGTACCGCTGGTATAAGTTATACATCTTCTTGTATATAGTGATATGGAGCATGCTGGTATAACCTGGGCATCTCCTGAATATAATTCTATATGTACAGCTGGTATAACCTGGGCATCTCCTGTATATAATTATATAAGTACAGCTGGTATAACCCGGGCATCTCCTGTATATAATTATATATGTACAGCTGGTATAACCTGGGTATCTCCTGTATATAATTATATATGTACCGCTGGTATAAGTTATACATCTTCTTGTATATAGTGATATGGAGCATGCTGGTATAACCTGGGCATCTCCTGAATATAATTCTATATGTACAGCTGGTATAACCTGGGTATCTCCTGTATATAATTATATATGTACAGCTGGTATAACCTGGGTATCTCCTGTATATAATTATATATGTACTGCTGGTATAACCTGGGTATCTCCTGTATATAATTATATATGTACAGCTGGTATAACCTGGGCATCTCCTGTATATAATTATATATGTGCAGCTGGTATAACCTGGGCATCTCCTGTATATAATTATATATGTACAGCCGGTATAACCCGGGCATCTCCTGTATATAATGATATATGTACAGCTGCTATAACCTGGGCATCTCCTGTATATAATTATACATGTACAGCTGGTCTAACCTGGGTATCTCCTGTATATAATTATATATGTACAGCTGGTATAACCTGGGCATCTCCTGTATATAATGATATATGTACAGCTGCTATAACATGGGCATCTCCTGTATATAATTATACATGTACAGCTGGTATAACCTGGGCATCTCCTGTATATAATTATATATGTACAGCTGGTATAACCTGGGCATCTCCTGTGTATAATTATATATGTACAGCTGGTATAACCTGGGCATCTCCTGTATATAATGATATATGTACAGCTGGTATAACCTGGGCATCTCCTGTATATCATTATATATGTACAGCTGGTATAACCTGGGTATCTCCTGTATATAATTATATATGTACAGCTGGTATAACCTGGGCATCTCCTGTATATAATTATATATGTACAGCTGGTATAACCTGGGCATCTCCTGTATATCATTATATATGTACAGCTGGTATAACATGGGCATCTCCTGTATATAATTATATATGTACAGCTGGTATAACCTAGGCATCTCCTGTATATAATTATATATGTACAGCTGGTATAACCTGGGCATCCCCTGTATATAATGGTACATGTACAGCTGGTATAACCTGGGCATCTCCTGTATATAATTATATATGTACGGCTGGTATAACCTGGGTATCTACTGTATATAATTATATATGTACTGCTGGTATAACCTGGGCATCTCCTGTATATAATTATATATGTACAGCTGGTATAACCTGGGTATCTACTGTATATAATTATATATGTACAGCTGGTATAACCTGGGCATCTCCTGTATATAATTATATATGTACAGCTGGTATTACCTGGGTATCTACTGTATATAATTATATATGTACAGCTGGTATAACCTGGGCATCTCCTGTATATCATTATATATGTACAGCTGGTATAACCCGGGTATCTCCTGTATATAATTATATATGTACAGCTGGTATAACCTGGGTATCTCCTGTATATAATTATATATGTACAGCTGGTATAACATGGGCATCTCCTGTATATAATTATATATGTACAGCTGGTATAACCTAGGCATCTCCTGTATATAATTATATATGTACAGCTGGTATAACCTGGGCATCCCCTGTATATAATGGTACATGTACAGCTGGTATAACCTGGGCATCTCCTGTATATAATTATATATGTACAGCTGGTATAACCCGGGCATCTCCTGTATATAATTATATATGTACAGCTGGTATAACCCGGGCATCTCCTGTATATAATTATATATGTACAGCTGGTATAACCCGGGCATCTCCTGTATATAATTATATATGTACAGCTGGTATAACCCGGGCATCTCCTGTATATAATTATATATGTACAGCTGGTATAACCCGGGTATCTCCTGTATATAATTATATATGTACAGCTGGTATAACCTGGGTATCTCCTGTATATAATTATATATGTACAGCTGGTATAACCTGGGTATCTCCTGTATATAATTATATATGTACCGCTGGTATAACCTGGGGATCTCCTATATATAATTATATATGTACAGCTGATATAACCTGGGCATCTCCTGTATATAATTATATATGTACGGCTGGTATAACCTGGGCATCTCCTGTATATTACTATATATGTACAGCTGGTATAACCTGGGTATCTCCTGTATATAATTATATATGTACAGCTGGTATAACCTGGGCATCTCCTGTATATAATTATATATGTACGGCTGGTATAACCTGGGCATCTCCTGTATATAATTATATATGTACGGCTGGTATAACCTGGGCATCTCCTGTATATAATTATATATGTACAGCTGGTATAACCTGGGTATCTCCTGTATATAATTATATATGTACAGCTGGTATAACCTGGGCATCTCCTGTATATAATTATATATGTACAGCTGGTATAACCTGGGCATCTCCTGTATATAATTATATATGTACCGCTGGTATAAGTTATACATCTTCTTGTATATAGTGATATGGAGCATGCTGGTATAACCTGGGTATATTCTCTATATAATTATATATTTGCAACCTACACAAAGAGAACATATAACATCCAAGCAGACCTCAAGCGCCAACCCTGGCATTGTGTATGAGGCGGGATGGCGTCGGTGATGAATCTGTCACATGGGGAATGACTGGCAGACTGTCGGCGGTGCACCCCCCTCCCATAGAGCAGAGTGTGTGACAGACAGATCCCTGAACTCCGGAGCCCAGAAACCCCCTCGTTGTATAATAGCCCCCAGCAGGACATGGGACTCATTCACATTACGCTGATTGCCGCAGTAATTTCAGCACTTACAGATTAGATGCCAAGAAGTAAATGCGGAGCAGGACTTAAAGGAAGATGTCATGTATTAGAGGATGAAGAATGTGATCAGAAAAACAGAATTACGGCTGATAATAGACGAGGAGCTTACGTTCTATGAACACCCCTGATTTAGAGCAGACCACCTTCTGTAGGACCTCATGACCTCTCGTGGTTATCTCTAAGCTCCCAAGAGGAGTCAGCCTTCTAAGATGGTACCTAACCCTAAAGTCCGGCAGAAGCCGCATTATGTGATGTCCCCTCATCAGTCCTAGTTGAGAATCCGGGTGAGGGTTGTTGTTTCTACTTGTAGACAGCATGTAGTAGGCCATACATACAGCGTCCTAGAAAGCTGGGCCTGTGGACCACCAGTTGGACAGTAGCTCTCCGATAACTTTTAAACAGGCCATGAGACCAAATTTCGGATTATCATGACCACTGCTTTGGGGTGATGTCCCCTCATCAGTGCAGAGGAATGCTGAGCAGTGTAGTCCAACTGGCTGCGGAGGAGGGTGTCCTTCAAGAGTGTCATGGGATTCATTATAGCTTGTAGGCTAACCACAGAACAATCAAGGTAATTCAAAAGGTAGAAGCGGGCCTCATTGGAGGTCTTCAGCTTCTCTGGTGGGACAGGTAAAGTGAATGAGGGCCTGCAGGGCGATGGGGCGACGTAGATGGCCTCGGACCATGCAAACAGCTAATTGCCAGGGCTGCTGAGAATCCAGCCTGATACAAGACAGGTCAACGAGCCCCGATCCCAGGAACCCCGAAATACAAACCGCTGTAACCCTAATATACTAAAGCAACTTCTGTTCTGTACAAGAGCCGGCGGCCTTCGCCTCAATAATCGCCCTGCATGACAAAGCAAGCAAATGTCTAATGAAGGCCTAGTCCTGGGGCCGCCCCGATTCCTGCGCCGTCTGCTTCTACAGTCATCAGTGTTCCAGTACAAGCAGTGCTCCCGGACCCTGCACGTCCCCATCTCACACAGTTCATGTCACGTGGACTGTTTGCTGAAGGCTAATTGCAGTTAATCGTCCTTATGCTAATCTTTACCTAACGAGGAATTCTAATGGGAATTGGAAAATGACGGAAAAAGTCAGCGATGAGAATCTGCAGGGAACTGCAAACCTCCAGTAAAATGCCCACGTTTAAGATCCGTTCACGTGGCGGTTTCTGCCACGGTTGTTTGCTTTGAATGCTGCGGATCTGCTCGCAGCTAAACTATGAGCGAATGCACTGTGGCGTCAAACAGCGTCCACCTGGACACCGCGCCAAGAAGGGACATGTCACAGCTTTCACCCACCCGCATCGCCTCCCACTGAAAGCACACGGCCACAGGGGGCGCCAAAGCCACCCTGAGAACAGGCTCCATGTCTTTTTTTTTTTCAAAAAACACTGTTCTGTGTTGCCCAAAAGGAAAATATTAAATGGCTACAAGAAGTGTAGTCGCATTTTAACTCTTTACTGACCAGGCCTGAAATGGCCTTAATCACCAGACATTTTTTGTGAGATTTACCAGTCCTAACTTTTGTGTTTGTTGCGCTGCCAAAATGTATGTGTGTGATGTTTTTTAGAGAATTTGTTTTCCCTATTTTTCCATTTATTGTGCAAGAAGTTTGAAAAAAGTATTTATCTTCCAAATTATAGATCCTTATTATTTAAATATGCAAACCGATGCCAATCTAAATAATCTAACACGGGCTCCCTATGTTGTGTGGGTGGTTGTGACATATAATGTGCATAGTTTTGCGTGCATGGAGCGACTATGGTTAAAAAAAAGGATTTATTTGTATTTTAATATATTTTTTACTTATTTTACAATATATTTTTGGCCCACAATATGTTCCCCCAGATGCCATTAAAAGACCTCTAGGAGACATTGGCACTATGTACAGGGGTAAGGAGAAGTAATA